>NW_027182903.1:305000-322500 GCF_041146395.1 Eulemur rufifrons | reverse complement strand
ATAGGGGTTAGGTTTAGGGGTTAGTTTTAGTGTAAAAGGATAGGATTAGGGTTACGGGTTGGGCTTAGGTTTAGGGTTAAGGTTTACTGCTACGGTTAGGGATAGGGTTCAGGGTTAGCTTTAGGGGTTCTGGTTAGGGTTAGGTGTTAGGTTAGTGTCAGGGTTAGGTCTAGTCGTGATGGTAAGGTTTAGGGTTAGCTTTAAGAGCTAGGGTTAGGTTTAATGGTTAGGATTAGGATTAGGGTTAAGGGTTAGGGTAAGGCTTAGGGGTTAGCGTGAAGGGTTAGGGTCAAGGGTTAGGGATTTTTTTAGGCATAGCATTGGGTTTAGAGTAAGGGTTACTGTCAGTGTTAGGGTTGTAGGTAGCGTTACGGTTAGGGTTAGCGGTTTAGAATTAGGGTCAGGGATTAGGTGTCACAGTGATGACTAGGAGATAAGGTTAGAATTATGGGATAGGGGTTGTTCTCAGGAAATGGGTTATGCATTAACGTTAGGATAAGAGGTTAAAGTTAGGCGCACGGGGAGGTTTACGTGTTAAGGGGAGAAATAGGAACAGGGTTGGGTGTTATGTTCAGGGTTAGGGTTATCTGTTAAAGGTATTGTTTATGCTTAGCGCACGGGCCCTGTCTGCATTAGGCGGGCGGGGGGAGTATAGGGGGCTGGGATTGTACCCGGGAACCCACTCTATCATACTCTGGGTATGGGCCCGTGGGTTTCATGCAGGCGACAGTTGTAGAGTCTCCTTTCACCCAAGCATGGGAGGATGGCAGGCTTTTTAAACTCTAAGAAAGTAAGAAGTGTGAGAATGAGATTTAGGGTTGGATTATGGTTAGGGTTAAGGATGAAGTTTAGTGTTAGGGTGAGGGCTTAGGGTTAGGGATTAGGGTTAGGGTTAAAGGTTACTCTTAGGTTTAACGGTTACACTTTGGTTTAGGGTTGAGGTTTACGGTTAGGGTTAAGATGAAGGGTTAGGTTTTGGTACAGGGATAGGGTTAAGTGTTAGGTTTAGTGTTGAAGATTAGGATTAGAGTTAGGATTAAAGGTTAGCGTGAGAGTTAACGCTTAGGGTTAAGGTTAAGAGTTAGGGTTTAGGGTTAGGGTTAGTTTTAGGGTTAGAGTTATGTGCTATGGTTTGTGTTAGAGGTTAGGGTTAGGTTTACTGGTCACGGTTAGGGTTACGTTTAGGGGGTAGTATTAGGGTTAGGGTTAGGGTTAAGGGATAGGATTAGGGATAAGTGTTGGGCTTAGGGTTAGGGTTTAGTGTTAGGTTTAGCATTAAGGATTAGGGTTAGGGTCAGGGTTAAATGCTTGGGTGCGGGTAATGGTTAGGGTCAGGGTTAAGGTTCACGGATAAGGTTAGTGTTAAGGGTTACGGGTAGGTTTAGGGTTGAGGGTTAGTGTTAGCATTAGGGCTTAAGGTTAGGATTAGGCGGTAGGTTAGATTTAGGGATAGATCTAGGCGTTAGGGTAAGGGCTAGCGTTAGGGTTAAGAGATAGGGTTAGGTTTAATGCTTAGGATTAGGGTTAGGGTTTGGGGTTAAAGTAAGAGTTAGGGGTTAGGTTTAAGGATCAAAGGTTAGGGTTATTTTTAGCTGTAGTGTTAGGGTTAGGGATAAGGGATCCCATTAGCATTAAGGGTCTTCCTTACTGTAGGGTTAAGGGTTAGGCTTAGAGTTAAAGGTTAAGGTTAGGGTCAGTGTTAAGATTTAGGGTGAGGGTTAACGGTTAGGGTAAAGGTTAAGCGTTAGGGTTAGGGATTAGTGATTAGGGTTTTTGGTTAGTGTTAGGGTTAGCGGTTAGGAGTTAGTGTTTTATGAAGGGGTATGGTTAGAATTAGGATTCGAGTTAGAGTTAGGGTGAGGTATAGGGGTTAGGTTTAGGGGTTAGTTTTAGGGAAAAGGATAGGATTAGGGTTACAGGTTGGGCTTAGGTTTAGGGTTATAGTTTACGGCTAGGGTTAGGGATAGGGTTCAGGGTTAGCTTTAGGGGTTCTGGTTAGGGTTAGTTGTTAGGTTAGTGTCAGGGTTAGGTCTAGTCGTGAGGGTAAGGTTTAGGGTTAGCTTTAAGAGCTAGGGTTAGGTTTAATGGTTAGGATTAGGATTAGGGTTAAGGGTTAGGGTAAGGCTTAGGGGTTAGGGTGAAGGGTTAGGGTCAAGGGTTAGGGTTTTTGTTAGGCATAGCGTTGGGGTTAGAAGTAAGGGTTACTGTAGGTGTTAGGGTTGTAGGTAGGGTTACGGTTAGAGTTAGCGGTTTAGAATTAGGGTTAGGGATTAGGTGTCACAGTGATGACTAGGAGATAGGGTTAGAATTAAGGGATAGGGGTTGTTCTCAGGAAATGGGTTATGCATTAACGTTAGTATAAGAGGTTAAAGTTAGGTGCACGGTGAGGTTTACGTGTTAAGGGGAGAAATAGGAACAGGGTTGGGTGTTATGTTCAGGGTTAGGGTTATCTGTTAAAGGTGTTGTTTATGCTTAGCGCACGGGCCCTGTCTGCATTAGGCGTGCGGGGGGAGTTTAGGAGGCTGGGATTGCACCCGGGAACCCACTCTATCATACTCTGGGTATGGGCCCGTGGGTTTCATGCAGGACACAGTGGTAGAGCCTCCTTTCACGCATGGCATGGAAGGATTGCAGGCTTTCTAAACACTAAGAATGCAAGAAGTCTGAGAATAAGATTTAGGGTTAGGATTCTGGTTAGGGTTAAGGATGAAGTTTAGTGTTAGGGTGAGGGCTTAGGGTTAGGGATTAGGGTTAGGGTTAAAGGTTACTCTTAGGTTTAACGGTTACACTTTGGTTTCGGGTTGAGGTTTACGGTTAGGGTTAAGATGAGGGGTTAGGGTTAGGTACAGGGTTAGGGTTAAGTATTAGGTTTAGGGTTGAAGATTAGGATTAGGGTTAGGATTAAAGGTTAGCGTGAGAGTTAACGCTTAGGGTTAAAGTTAAGAGTTAGGGGTTAGGGTAAGGGTTAGGGTTAGTTTTAGGGTTAGAGTTATGTGCTATGGTTTGTGTTAGAGGTTAGGGTTAGGTTTACTGGTCACGGTTAGGGTTACGTTTAGGGGTTAGCATTAGGGTTAGGCTTAGGGTTAAGGGATAGGTTTAGGGATAAGTGTTGGGCTTAGGGTTAGGGTTTAGTGTTAGGGTTAGCATTAAGGATTAGGGGTAGGGTCAGGGTTAAATGCTTGGGTCCGGGTAATGGTTAGGGTCAGGGTTAAGGTTCACGGATAGGGTTAGTGTTAAGGGTTACGGGTAGGTTTACGGTTCAGGGTTAGAGTTAGCATTAAGGCTTAAAGTTAGGATTAGGCGGTAGGTTAGATTTAGGGTTAGATCTAGGCGTTAGGGTAAGGGCTAGCGTTAGGGTTAAGAGATAGGGTTAGGTTTAATGCTTAGGATTAGGGTTAGGGTTTGGGGTAAAGTAAGTGTTAGGGGTTAGGTTTAAGGATCCAAGGTTAGGGTTATATTTAGCTGTAGTGTTAGGGTTAGGGATAAGGGATCCCATTAGCATTAAGGGTCTTCCTTACTGTAGGGTTAAGGGTTATGCTTAGAGTTAAAGGTTAAGGTTAGGGTCAGTGTTAAGATTTAGGGTGAGGGTTAACGGTTAGGGTAAAGGTTAAGCGTTAGGGTTAGGGATTAGTGATTAGTGTTTTTGGTTAGTGTTAGGGTTAGCGGTTAGGAGTTAGTGTTTTATGAAGGGGTATGGTTAGAATTAGGATTGGGGTTAGAGTTAGGGTGAGGTATAGGGGTTAGGTTTAGGGGTTAGTTTTAGGGTAAAAGGATAGGATTAGGGTTACGGGTTGGGCTTAGGTTTAGTGTTAAGGTTTACTGCTACGGTTAGGGATAGGGTTCAGGGTTAGCTTTAGGGGTTCTGGTTAGGGTTAGGTGTTAGGTTAGTGTCAGGGTTAGGTCTAGTCGTGATGGTAAGGTTTAGGGTTAGCTTTAAGAGCTAGGGTTAGGTTTAATGGTTAGGATTAGGATTAGGGTTAAGGGTTAGGGTAAGGCTTAGGGGTTAGGGTGAAGGGTTAGGGTCAAGGGTTAGGGATTTTTTTAGGCATAGCGTTGGGGTTAGAGTAAGCGTTACTGTCAGTGTTAGGGTTGTAGGTAGCGTTACGGTTAGGGTTAGCGGTTTAGAATTAGGGTCAGGGATTAGGTGTCACAGTGATGACTAGGAGATAAGGTTAGAATTATGGGATAGGGGTTGTTCTCAGGAAATGGGTTATGCATTAACGTTAGGATAAGAGGTTAAAGTTAGGCGCACGGGGAGGTTTACGTGTTAAGGGGAGAAATAGGAACAGGGTTGGGTGTTATGTTCAGGGTTAGGGTTATCTGTTACAGGTATTGTTTATGCTTAGCGCACGGGCCCTGTCTGCATTAGGCGGGCGGGGGGAGTTTAGGGGGCTGGGATTGTACCCGGGAACCCACTCTATCATACTCTGGGTATGGGCCCGTGGGTTTCATGCAGGAGAGAGTTGTAGAGCCTCCTTTCACCCAAGCATGAGAGGATGGCAGGCTTTTTAAACTCTAAGAAAGTAAGAAGTGTGAGAATGAGATTTAGGGTTGGATTATGGTTAGGGTTAAGGATGAAGTTTAGTGTTAGGGTGAGGGCTTAGGGTTAGGGATTAGGGTTAGGGTTAAAGTTTACTCTTAGGTTTAACGGTTACACTTTGGTTTAGGGTTGAGGTTTACGGTTAGGGTTAAGATGAAGGGTTAGGTTTTGGTACAGGGTTAGGGTTAAGTGTTAGGTTTAGTGTTGAAGATTAGGATTAGAGTTAGGATTAAAGGTTAGCGTGAGAGTTAACGCTTAGGGTTAAGGTTAAGAGTTAGGGTTTAGGGTTAGGTTTAGTTTTAGGGTTAGAGTTATGTGCTATGGTTTGTGTTAGAGGTTAGGGTTAGGTTTACTGGTCACGGTTAGGGTTACGTTTAGGGGGTAGCATTAGGGTTAGGGTTAGGGTTAAGGGATAGGATTAGGGATAAGTGTTGGGCTTAGGGTTAGGGTTTAGTGTTAGGTTTAGCATTAAGGATTAGGGTTAGGGTCAGGGTTAAATGCCTGGGTGCGGGTAATGGTTAGGGTCAGGGTTAAGGTTCACGGATAGGGTTAGTGTTAAGGGTTACGGGTAGGTTTAGGGTTCAGGGTTAGTGTTAGCATTAGGGCTTAAGGTTAGGATTAGGCGGTAGGTTAGATTTAGGGTTAGATCTAGGCGTTAGGGTAAGGGCTAGCGTTAGGGTTAAGAGATAGGGTTAGGTTTAATGCTTAGGATTAGGGTTAGGGTTTGGGGTGAAAGTAAGTGTTAGGGGTTAGGTTTAAGGATCCAAGGTTAGGGTTATTTTTAGCTGTAATGTTAGGGTTAGGGATAAGGGATCCCATTAGCATTAAGGATCTTCCTTACTGTAGGGTTAAGGGTTAGGCTTAGAGTTAAAGGTTAAGGTTAGGGTCAGTGTTAAGATTTAGGGTGAGGGTTAACGGTTAGGGTAAAGGTTAAGCGTTAGGGTTAGGGATTAGTGATTAGTGTTTTTGGTTAGTGTTAGGGTTAGCGGTTAGGAGTTAGTGTTTTATGAATGGGTATGGTTAGAATTAGGATTCGAGTTAGAGTTAGGGTGAGGTATAGGGGTTAGGTTTAGGTTTTAGTTTTAGGGTAAAAGGATAGGATTAGGGTTACAGGTTGGGCTTAGGTTTAGGGTTAAAGTTTACTGCTAGGGTTAGGGATAGGGTTCAGGGTTAGCTTTAGGGGTTGTGGTTAGGGTTAGGTGTTAGGTTAGTGTCAGGGTTAGGTCAAGTCGTCAGGATAAGGTTTAGGGTTAGCTTTAAGAGCTAGGGTTAGGTTTAATGGTTAGGATTAGGATTAGGGTTAAGGGTTAGGGTAAGGCTTAGGGGTTAGGGTGAAGGGTTAGGGTGAAGGGTTAGGGTTTTTGTTAGGCATAGCGTTGGGGTTAGAAGTAAGGGTTACTGTCAGTGTTAGGGATGTAGGTAGGGTTACGGTTAGGGTTAGCGGTTTAGAATTTGGGTTAGGGATTAGGTGTCACAGTGATGACTAGGAGATAGGGTTAGGATTATGGGATAGGGGTTGTTCTCAGGAAATGGGTTATGCATTAACGTTAGGATAAGAGGTTAAAGTTAGGTGCACGGTGAGGTTTACGTGTTAAGGGGAGAAATAGGAACAGGGTTGGGTGTTATGTTCAGGGTTAGGGTTATCTGTTAAAGGTATTGTTTATGCTTAGTGCACGGGCCCTGTCTGCATTGGGCGGGCGGGGGGAGTTTAGGGGGCTGGGATTGTACCCGGGAACCCACTCTATCATACTCTGGGTATGGGCCCGTGCGTTTCATGCAGGACGCAGTGGTAGAGCCTCCTTTCACGCATGGCATGGGAGGATTGCAGGCTTTCTAAACTCTAAGAAAGCAAGAAGTCTGAGAATTAGATTTAGGGTTAGGATTCTGGTTAGGGTTAAGGATGAAGTTTAGTGTTAGGGTGAGGGCTTAGGGTTAGGGATTAGGGTTAGGGTTAAAGGTTACTCTTAGTTTTAACGGTTACACTTTGGTTTCGGGTTGAGGTTTACGGTTAGGGTTAAGATGAGGGGTTAGGGTTTGGTACAGGGTTAGAGTTAAGTGTTAGGTTTAGGGTTGAAGATAAGGATTAGGGTTAGGATTAAAGGTTAGCGTGAGAGTTAACGCTTAGGGATAAGGTTAAGGGTTAGGCTTTAGGGTTAGGGTTAGGGTTAGTTTTAGGGTTAGAGTTATGTGCTATGGTTTGTGTTAGATGTTAGGGTTAGGTTTAATGGTGACGGTTAGGGTTACGTTTAGGGGGTAGCATTAGGGTTAGGGTTAGGGTTAAGGGATAGGATTAGGGATAAGTGTTGGGCTTAGGGTTAGGGTTTAGTGTTAGGTTTAGCATTAAGGATTAGGGTTAGGGTCAGGGTTAAATGCCTGGGTGCCGGTAATGGTTAGGGTCAGGGTTAAGGTTCACGGATAGGGTTAGTGTTAAGGGTTACGGGTAGGTATACGGTTCAGGGTTAGTGTTAGCATTAGGGCTTAAGGTTAGGATTAGGCGGTAGGTTAGATTTAGAGTTAGATCTAGGCGTTAGGGTAAGGGCTAGCGTTAGGGTTAAGAGATAGGGTTAGGTTTAATGCTTAGGATTAGGGTTAGGGTTTGGGGTGAAAATAAGTGTTAGGGGTTAGGTTTAAGGATCCAAGGTTAGGGTTATTTTTAGCTGTAGTGTTAGGGTTAGGGATAAGGGATCCCATTAGCATTAAGGGTCTTCCTTACTGTAGGTTTAAGGGTTAGGCTTAGAGTTAAAGTTTAAGGTTAGGGTCAGTGTTAAGATTTAGGGTGAGGGTTAACGGTTAGGGTAATGGTTAAGCTTTAGGGTTAGGGATTAGTGATTAGGGTTTTTGGTTAGTGTTAGGGTTAGCAGTTAGGAGTTAGTGTTTTATGAAGGGGTATGGTTAGAATTAGGATTGGGGTTAGAGTTAGGGTGAGGTATAGGGGTTAGGTTTAGGGGTTAGTTTTAGGGTAAAAGGATAGGATTAGGGTTACGGGTTGGGCTTAGGTTTAGGGTTAAAGTTTACTGCTAGGGTTAGGGATAGGGTTCAGGGTTAGCTTTAGGGGTTCTGGTTAGGGTTAGGTGATAGGTTAGTGTCAGGGTTAGGTCTAGTCGTGAGGGTAAGGTTTAGGGTTAGCTTTAAGAGCTAGGGTTAGGTTTAATGGTTAGGATTAGGATTAGGGTTAAGGGTTAGGGTAAGGCTTAGAGGTTAGGGTGAAGGGTTAGGGTCAAGGGTTAGGGTTTTTGTTAGGCATAGCGTTGGGGTTAGAAATAAGGGTTACTGTCAGTGTTAGGGTTGTAGGTAGGGTTACGGTTAGGGTTAGCGGTTTAGAATTAGGGTTAGGGATTAGGTGTCACAGTGATGAGTAGGAGATAGGGTTAGAATTATGGGATAGGGGTTGTTCTCAGGAAATGGGTTATGCATTAACGTTAGGATAAGAGGTTAAAGTTAGGCACACGGTGAGGTTTACGTGTTAAGGGGAAAAATAGGAACAGGGTTGGGAGTTATGTTCAGGGTTAGGGTTATCTGTTAAAGGTATTGTTTATGCTTAGCACACGGGCCCTCTCTGCATTAGGCGGGCGGGGGGAGTTTAGGGGGCCGGGATTGTACCCGGGAACCCACTCTATCATACTCTGGGTATGGGCCCGTGGGTTTTATGCAGGACACAGAGGTAGAGCCTCCTTTCACGCATGGCATGAGAGGATTGCAGGCTTTCTAAACTCTAAGAAGGCAAGAAGTCTGACAATTAGATTTAGGGGTAGAATTATGGTTAGGGTTAAGGATGAAGTTTAGTGCTAGGGTGAGGGCTTAGGGTTAGGCATTAGGGTTAGGGTTAAAGGTTACTCTTAGGTTTAACGGTTACACTTTGGTTTAGGGTTGAGGTTTACGGTTAGGGTTAAGATGAGGGGTCAGGGTTTGGTACAGGGTTAGGGTTAAGTGTTAGGTTTAGGGTTGAAGATTAAGATTAGGGTTAGGATTAAAGGTTAGCGTGAGAGTTAACGCTTAGGGTTAAGGTTAAGAGTTAGGGTTTAGGGTTAGGGTTAGGGTTAGTGTTAGTTTTAGGGTTAGAGTTATGTGCTATGGTTTGTGTTAGAGGTTAGGGGTAGGTTTACTGGTCACAGTTAGGGTTACGTTTAGGGGTTAGCATTAGGGTTAGGGTTAGGGTTAAGGGATAGGGTTAGGGTTAAGTGTTGGGCTTAGGGTTAGGGTTTAGTGTTAGGGTTATCATTAAGGATTAGTGTTAGGGTCAGGGTTAAATGCTTGGGTGCGGGTAATGGTTAGGGTCAGGATTAAGGTTCACGGATAGGGTTAGTGTTAAGGGTTACCGGTAGGTGTAGGGTTCAGGGTTAGAGTTAGCATTAGAGCTTAAGGTTAGGATTAGGCGGTAGGTTAGATTTAGGGTTAGATCTAGGCGTTAGGGTAAGGGCTAGCGTTAGGGTTAAGAGATAGTGTTAGGTTTAATGCTTAGGAATAGGGTTAGGGTTTGGGGTTAAAGTAAGTGTTAGGGGTTAGGTTTAAGGATCCAAGGTTAGGGTTATTTTTAGCTGTAGTGTTAGGGTTAGGGATAAGGGATCCCATTAGCATTAAGGGTCTTCCTTACTGTAGGGTTAAGGGTTAGGCTTAGAGTAAAAGTTTAAGGTTAGGGTCAGTGTTAAGATTTAGGGTGAGGGTTAACGGTTAGGGTAAAGGTTAAGCGTTAGGGTTAGGGATTAGTGATTAGGGATTCTGGTTAGTGTTAGGGTTAGCGGTTAGGAGTTAGTGTTTTATGAAGGGGTATGGTTAGAATTAGGATTGGGGTTAGAGTTAGGGTGAGGTATAGGGGTTAGGCTTAAGGGTTAGTTTTAGGGTAAAGGGATAGGATTAGGGTTACGGGTTGGGCTTAGGTTTAGGGTTAAAGTTTACTGCTAGGGTTAGGGATAGGGTTCAGGGTTAGCTTTTGGGGTTCTAGTTAGGGTTAGGTGTTAGGTTAGTGTCAGGGTTAGGTCTAGTCGTGAGGGTAAGGTTTAGGGTTAGCTTTAAGAGCTAGGGTTAGGTTTAATGGTTAGGATTAGGATTAGGGTTAAGGGTTAGGGTAAGGCTTAGGGGTTAGGGTGAAGGGTTAGGGTCAAGGGTTAGGGTTTTTGTTAGGCATAGCGTTGGGGTTAGAAGTAAGGGTTACTGTCAGTGTTAGGGTTGTAGGTAGGGTTACGGTTAGGGTTAGCGGTTTAGAATTAGGGTTAGGGATTAGGTGTCACAGTGATGACTAGGAGATAGGGTTAGAATTATGGGATAGGGGTTGTTCTCAGGAAATGGGTTATGCATTAACGTTAGGATAAGAGGTTAAAGTTAGGTGCACGGTGAGGTTTACGTGTTAAGGGGAGAAATAGGAACAGGGTTGGGTGTTATGTTCAGGGTTAGGGTTATCTGTTAAAGGTATTGTTTATGCTTAGCGCACGGGCCCTGTCTGCATTAGGCGTGCGGGGGGAGTTTAGGAGGCTGGGATTGCACCTGGGAACCCACTCTATCATACTCTGGTTATGGGCCCGTGGGTTTCATGCAGGACACAGTGGTAGAGCCTCCTTTCACGCATGGCATGGAAGGATTGCAGGCTTTCTAAACACTAAGAAAGCAAGAAGTCTGAGAATAAGATTTAGGGTTAGGATTCTGGTTAGGGTTAAGGATGAAGTTTAGTGTTAGGGTGAGGGCTTAGGGTTAGGGATTAGGGTTAGGGTTAAAGGTTACTCTTAGGTTTAACGGTTACACTTTGGTTTCGGGTTGAGGTTTACGGTTAGGGTTAAGATGAGGGGTTAGGGTTAGGTACAGGGTTAGGGTTAAGTATTAGGTTTAGGGTTGAAGATTAGGATTAGGGTTAGGATTAAAGGTTAGCGTGAGAGTTAACGCTTAGGGTTAAAGTTAAGAGTTAGGGGTTAGGGTAAGGGTTAGGGTTAGTTTTAGGGTTAGAGTTATGTGCTATGGTTTGTGTTAGAGGTTAGGGTTAGGTTTACTGGTCACGGTTAGGGTTACGTTTAGGGGTTAGCATTAGGGTTAGGCTTAGGGTTAAGGGATAGGTTTAGGGATAAGTGTTGGGCTTAGGGTTAGGGTTTAGTGTTAGGGTTAGCATTAAGGATTAGGGTTAGGGTCAGGGTTAAATGCTTGGGTCCGGGTAATGGTTAGGGTCAGGGTTAAGGTTCACGGATAGGGTTAGTGTTAAGGGTTACGGGTAGGTTTACGGTTCAGGGTTAGAGTTAGCATTAAGGCTTAAGGTTAGGATTAGGCGGTAGGTTAGATTTAGGGTTAGATCTAGGCGTTAGGGTAAGGGCTAGCGTTAGGGTTAAGAGATAGGGTTAGGTTTAATGCTTAGGATTAGGGTTAGGGTTTGGGGTAAAGTAAGTGTTAGGGGTTAGGTTTAAGGATCCAAGGTTAGGGTTATTTTTAGCTGTAGTGTTGGGGTTAGGGATAAGGGATCCCATTAGCATTAAGGGTCTTCCTTACTGTAGGTTTAAGGGTTAGGCTTAGAGTTAAAGTTTAAGGTTAGGGTCAGTGTTAAGATTTAGGGTGAGGGTTAACGGTTAGGGTAAAGGTTAAGCGTTAGGGTTAGGGATTAGTGATTAGTGTTTTTGGTTAGTGTTAGGGTTAGCGGTTAGGAGTTAGTGTTTTATGAAGGGGTATGGTTAGAATTAGGATTGGGGTTAGAGTTAGGGTGAGGTATAGGGGTTAGGTTTAGGGGTTAGTTTTAGGGTAAAAGGATAGGATTAGGGTTACGGGTTGGGCTTAGGTTTAGTGTTAAGGTTTACTGCTACGGTTAGGGATAGGGTTCAGGGTTAGCTTTAGGGGTTCTGGTTAGGGTTAGGTGTTAGGTTAGTGTCAGGGTTAGGTCTAGTCGTGATGGTAAGGTTTAGGGTTAGCTTTAAGAGCTAGGGTTAGGTTTAATGGTTAGGATTAGGATTAGGGTTAAGGGTTAGGGTAAGGCTTAGGGGTTAGGGTGAAGGGTTAGGGTCAAGGGTTAGGGATTTTTTTAGGCATAGCGTTGGGGTTAGAGTAAGCGTTACTGTCAGTGTTAGGGTTGTAGGTAGCGTTACGGTTAGGGTTAGCGGTTTAGAATTAGGGTCAGGGATTAGGTGTCACAGTGATGACTAGGAGATAAGGTTAGAATTATGGGATAGGGGTTGTTCTCAGGAAATGGGTTATGCATTAACGTTAGGATAAGAGGTTAAAGTTAGGCGCACGATGAGGTTTACGTGTTAAGGGGAGAAATAGGAACAGGGTTGGGTGTTATGATCAGGGTTAGGGTTATCTGTTACAGGTATTGTTTATGCTTAGCGCACTGGCCCTGTCTGCATTAGGCGGGCGGGGGGAGTTTAGGGGGCTGGGATTGTACCCGGGAACCCACTCTATCATACTCTGGGTATGGGTCCATGGGTTTCATGCAGGACACAGTGGTAGGGCCTCCTTTCACGCATGGCATGGGAGGATTGCAGGCTTTCTAAACTCTAAGAAAGCAAGAAGTCTGAGAATTAGATTTAGGGTTAGGATTCTGGTTAGGGTTAAGGATGAAGTTTAGTGTTAGGGTGAGGCCTTAGGGTTAGGGATTAGCGTTAGGGTTAAAGGTTACTCTTAAGTTTAACGGTTACACTTTGGTTTAGGGTTGAGGTTTACGGTTAGGGTTAAGATGAGGGGTTAGGGTTAGGTACAGGGTTAGGGTTAAGTGTTAGGTTTAGGGTTGAAGATTAAGATTAGTGTTAGGATTAAAGGTTAGCGTGAGAGTAAACGCTTAGTGTTAAGGTTAAGAGTTAGGGTTTAGGGTTAGGATTAGTGTTAGGGTTAGTTTTAGGGTTAGAGTTATGTGCTATGGTTTGTGTTAGAGGTTAGGGTTAGGTTTACTGGTCACGGTTAGGGTTAGGTTTAGGGGATAGCATTAAGGTTAGGGTTAAGGGATAGGATTAGGGTTAAGTGTTGGGCTTAGGGTTAGGGTTTAGTGTTAGGGTTATCATTAAGGATTAGGGGTAGGGTCAGGGTTAAACGCTTGGGTGCGGGTAATGGTTAGGGGCAGTGTTAAGGTTCACGGATAGGGTTAGTGTTAAGGGTTACGGGTAGGGTTAGGGTTCAGGGTTAGAGTTAGCATTAGGGCTTAAGGTTAGGATTAGGCGGTCAGTTAGATTTAGGGTTAGATCTAGGCGTTAGGGTAAGGGCTAGCGTTAGGATTAAGAGATAGGGTTAAGTTTAATGCTTAGGATTAGGGTTAGGGTTTGGGGTTAAAGTAAGTGTTAGGGGTTAGGTTTAAGGATGAAAGGTTAGGGTTATTTTTAGCTGTAGTGTTAGGGTTAGGGATAAGGGATCCCATTAGCATTAAGGGTCTTCCTTCCTGTAGGGTTAAGGGTTAGGCTTAGAGTTAAAGGTTAAGGTTAGGGTCAGTGTTAAGATTTAGGGTGAGGGTTAATGGTTAGGGTAAAGGTTAAGCGTTAGGGTTAGGGATTAGTGATTAGGGTTTTTGGTTAGTGTTAGGGTTAGCGGTTAGGAGTTAGTGTTTTATGAAGGGGTATGGTTAGAATTAGGATTGGGTTTAGTGTTAGGGTGAGGTATAGGGGTTAGGTTTAGGGGTTAGTTTTAGTTTAAAAGGATAGGATTACGGTTACGGGTTGGGCTTAGGTTTAGGGTTAAACTTTACTGCTAGGGTTATAGATAGGGTTCAGGGTTAGCTTTAAGGGTTCTCATTAGAGTTAGGAGTTAGGTTAGTGTCAGGGTTAGGTCTAGTCGTGAGGGTAAGGTTTAGGGTTAGCTTTAAGAGCTAGGGTTAGGTTTAATGGTTAGGATTAGGATTAGGGTTAAGGGTTAGGGTAAGGCTTAGGGATTAGGGTGAAGGGTTAGGGTCAAGGGTTAGGGTTTTTGTTAGGCATATCGTTGGGGTTAGAAGTATGGGTTACTATCAGTGTTAGGGTTGTAGGTAGGGTTACGGTTAGGGTTAGCGGTTTAGAATTAGGGTTAGGGATTAGGTGTCACAGTGATGACTAGGAGATAGGGTTAGAATTATGGGATAGGGGTTGTTCTCAGGAAATGGGTTATGCATTAACGTTAGGATAAGAGGTTAAAGTTAGGCGCACGGTGAGGTTTACGTGTTAAGGGGAGAAATAGGAACAGGGTTGGGTGTTATGTTCAGGGTTAGCGTTATCTGTTAAAGGTATTGTTTATGCTTCTCGCACGGGCCCAGTCTGCATTAGGCGGGCGGGGGGAGTTTAGGGGGCTGGGATTGTACCCGGGAACCCACTCTATCATACTCTGGGTATGGGCCCATGGGTTTCATGCAGGACACAGTGGTAGAGCCTCCTTTCACGCATGGCATGGGAGGATTGCAGGCTTTCTAAACTCTAAGAAAGCAAGAAGTCTGAGAATTAGATTTAGGGTTAGGATTCTGGTTAGGGTTAAGGATGAAGTTTAGTGTTAGGGTGAGGGCTTAGGGTTAGGGATTAGGGTTAGGGATAAAGGTTACTCTTAGGTTTAACGGTTACACTTTGGTTTCGGGTTTAGGTTTACGGTTAGGGTTAAGATGAGGGGTTAGGGTTAGGTACAGGGTTAGGGTTAAGTGTTAGGTTTAGGGTTGAAGATTAGCATTAGGGTTAGGATTAAAGGTTAGCGTGAGAGTTAACGCTTAGGGTTAAGGTTAAGAGTTAAGGTTTAGGGTTAGGTTTAGTGTTAGGGTTAGTTTTAGGGTTAGAGTTATGTGCTATGGTTTGTGTTAGAGGTTAGGTTTAGGTTTACTGGTCACGGTTAGGGTTACGTTTAGGGGTTAGCATTAGGGTTAGGGTTAGGATTAGGGTTAAAGGATAGGATTAGGGATAAGTGTTGGGCTTAGGGTTAGGGTTTAGTGTTAGGGTTATCATTAAGGATTAGGGGTAGGGTCAGGGTTAAATGCTTGGGTGCGGGTAATGGTTAGGGTCAGGGTTAAGGTTCACGGATAGGGTTAGTGTTAATGGTTAGGGGTAGATTTAGGGCTCAGTGTTAGAGTTAGCATTAGGGCTTAAGGTTAGGATTAGGCGGTAGGTTAGATTTAGGGTTAGATCTAGGCGTTAGGGTAAGGGCTAGCGTTAGGGTTAAGAGATAGGGTTAGGTTTAATGCTTAGGATTAGGGTTAGGGTTTGGGGTTAAAGTAAGTGTTAGGGGTTAGGATTAAGGATCCAACGTTAGGGTTATTTTTAGCTGTAGTGTTATGGTTAGAGATAAGGGATCCCATTAGCATTAAGGGTCTTCCTTACTGTAGGGTTAAGGGTTAGGCTTAGAGTTAAAGGTTAAGGTTAGGGTCAGTCTTAAGATTTAGGATGAAGGTTAATGGTTAGGGTAAAGGTTAAGCATTAGGGTTAGGGATCAGTGATTAGGGTTTTGGTTAGTGTTAGGGTTAGCGGTTAGGAGTTAATGTTTTATGAAGGGGTATGGTTAGAATTAGGATTGGGGTTAGAGTTACGGTGAGGTATAGGGGTTAGATTTAGGGGTTAGTTTTAGGGTAAAAGAATAGCATTAGGGTTAAGGGTTGGGCTTAGGTTTAGGGTTAAAGTTTACTGCTAGGGTTAGGGATAGGGTTCAGGCTTAGCTTTAGGGGTTCTGGTTAGGGTTAGGTGTTAGGTTAGTGTCAGGGTTAGGTCTAGTCGTGAGGGTAAGGTTTAGGGTTAGCTTTAAGAGCTAGGGTTAGGTTTAATGGTTAGGATTAGGATTAGGGTTAAGGATTAGGGTTAGGCTTAGGGGTTAGGGTGAAGGGTTAGGGTCAAGGGTTAGGGTTTTTGTTAGGCATAGCGTTGGGGTTAGAAGTAAGGGTTACTGTCAGTGTTAGGGTTGTAGGTAGGGTTACGGTTAGGGTTAGCGGTTTAGAATTAGGGTTAGCGATTAGGTGTCACAGTGATGACTAGGAGATAGGGTTAGAATTATGGGATAGGTGTTGTTCTCAGGAAATGGGTTATGCATTAACGTTAGGATAAGAGGTTAAAGTTAGGCGCACGGTGAGGTTTACGTGTTAAGGGGAGAAATAGGAACAGGGTTGGGTGTTATGTTCAGGGTTAGGGTTATCTGTTAAAGGTATTGTTTATGCTTAGCGCACTGGCCCTGTCTGCATTAGGCAGGCGGAGGGAGTTTAGGGGGCTGGGATTGTACCCGGGAACCCACTCTATCATACTCTGGGTATGGGCCCGTGTGTTTCATGCAGGACACAGTGGTAGAGCCTCCTTTCACGCATGGCAAGGGAGGATTACAGGTTTCTAAACTCTAAGAAAGCAAGAAGTCTGAGAATTAGATTTAGGGTTAGGATTCTGGTTAGCGTTAAGGATGAAGTTTAGTGTTAGGGTGAGGGCTTAGGGTTAGGGATTAGGGTTAGGGTTAAAGGTTACTCTTAAGTTTAACGGTTACACTTTGGTTTCGGGTTAAGGTTTACGATTAGGGTTAAGATGAGGGGTTAGGGTTAGGTACAGGGTTAGGGTTAAGTGTTAGATTTAGGGTTGAAGATTAGGATTAGGGTTAGAATTAAAGTTTAGCGTGAGAGTTAACGCTTAGGGTTAAGGTTAAGAGTTAGGGTTTAGGGTTAGGGTTAGGGTTAGGGTTAGTTTTAGGGTTAGAGTTATGTGCTATGGTTTGTGTTAGAGGTTAGGGTTAGGTTTACTGGTCACGGTTAGGGTTATGTTTAGGGGGTAGCATTAAGGTTAGGGTTAGGGTTAGGGATAAGGGATAGGATTCGGGATAAGTGTTGGGCTTAAGGTTAGGGTTTAGTGTTAGGGTTAGCATTAAGGATTAGGGTTAGGGTCAGGGTTAAATGCTTGGGTGCGGGTAATGGTTAGGGTCAGGGTTAAGGTTCACGGATAGGGTTAGTGTTAAGGGTTACGGGTAGGTTTAGGGTTCAGGGTTAGAGTTAGCATTAGGGCTTAAGTTTAGGATTAGGCGGTAGGTTAGATTTAGGGTTAGATCTAGGCCTTAGTGTAAGGGCTAACGTTAGGGTTAAGAGATAGGTTTAGGTTTAATGCTTAGGTTTAGGGTTAGGGTTTGGGGTTAAAGTAAGAGTTAGGGGTTAGGTTTAAGGATCAAAGGTTAGGGTTATTTTTAGCTGTAGTGTTAGGGTTAGGGATAAGGGATCCCATTAGCATTAAGGGTCTTCCTTACTGTAGGATTAAGGGTTAGGCTTAGAGTTAAAGGTTAAGGTTAGGGTCAGTGTTAAGATTTAGGGTGAGGGTTAACGGTTAGGGTAAAGGTTAAGCGTTAGCGTTAGGGATTAGTGATTAGGGTTTTTGGTTAGTGTTAGGGTTAGCGGTTAGGTGTTAGTGTTTTATGAAGGGGTATGGTTAGAATTAGGATTGGGGTTAGAGTTAGGGTGAGGTATAGGGGTTAGGTTTAGGGGTTAGTTTTAGGGTAAAAGGATAGGATTAGGGTTACGGGTTGGGCTTAGGTTTAGGGTTAAGGTTTACTGCTAGGGTTAGCTATAGGGTTCAGGGATAGCTTTAGGGGTTCTGGTTAGGGTTAGGTGTTAGGTTAGTGTCAGGTTTAGGTCTAGTCGTGAGGGTAAGGTTTAGGGTTAGCTTTAAGAGCTAGGGTTAGGTTTAATGGTTAGGATTAGGATTAGGGTTAAGGGTTAGGGTAAGGCTTAGGGGTTAGGGTGAAGGGTTAGGGTCAAGGGTTAGGGTTTTTGTTAGGCATAGCGTTGGGGTTAGAAGTAAGGGTTACTGTCAGTGTTAGGGTTGTAGGTAGGGTTACGGTTAGGGTTAGCGGTTTAGAATTAGGGTTAGGGATTAGGTGTCACAGTGATGACTAGGAGATAGGGTTAGAATTATGGGATAGGGGTTGTTCTCAGGAAATGGGTTATGCATTAACGTTAGGATAAGAGGTTAAAGTTAGGTGCACGGTGAGGTTTACGTGTTAAGGGGAGAAATAGGACCAGGGTTGGGTGTTATGTTCAGGGTTAGGGTTATCTGTTAAAGGTATTGTTTATGCTTAGCGCACGGGCCCTGTCTGCATTAGGCGTGCGGG
>NW_027182903.1:272500-290000 GCF_041146395.1 Eulemur rufifrons | reverse complement strand
AGTGTTGGGTTTAGGGTTGAAGATTAGGATTAGGGTTAGGATTAAAGGTTAGTGTGAGAGTTAACGCTTAGGGTTAAGGGTAAGAGTTAGGGTTTAGGGTTAGGGTTAGGGTTAGTTTTAGGGTTAGAGTTATGTGCTATGGTTTGTGTTAGAGGTTAGGGTTAGGTTTACTGGTCATGGTTAGGGTTACGTTTAGAGTTTAGCATTAGGGTTAGGGTCAGGGTTAGGGTTAAGGGATAGGATTAGGGTTAAGTGTTGGGCTTAGGGTTAAGGTTTAGTGTTAAGGTTAGCATTAAGGATTAGGGTTAGGGTCAGGGTTAAATGCTTGGGTGCGTGTAATGGTTAGGGTCAGGGTTTAGGTTGACGGATAGGGTTAGTGTTAAGGGTTACGGGTAGGTTTAGGGTTGAGGGTTAGTGTTAGCATTAGTGCTTAAGGTTAGGATTAGGCGGTAGGTTAGATTTAGGGTTAGATCTAGGCGTTAGGGTAAGGGCTAGCGTTAGGGTTAAGAGATAGGGTTAGGTCTAATGCTTAGGATTAGGGTTAGGGTTTGGGGTTAAAGTAAGTGTTAGGGGTTAGGTTTAAGGATCCAACATTAGGGTTATTTTTAGCTGTAGTGTTAGGGTTTGGGATAAGGGATCCCATTAGCATTAAGGGTCTTCCTTACTGTAGGGTTAAGGGTTAGGCTTAGAGTTAAAGGTTAAGGTTAGGGTCAGTGTTAAGATTTAGGGTGAGGGTTAACGGTTAGGGTAAAGGTTAAGCGTTAGGGTTAGGGATTAATGATTAGGGTTTTTGGTTAGTGTTAGGGTTAGCGGTTAGGAGTTAGTGTTTTATGAAGGGGTATGGTTAGAATTAGGACTGGGGTTAGAGTTAGGGTGAAGTGTAAGGGTTAGGTTTAGGGGTTAGTTTTAGGGTAAAAGGATAGGATTAGGGTTACGGGTTGGGCTTAGGTTTAGGGTTAAAGTTTACTGCTGGGGTTAGGGATAGGGTTCAGGGTTAGCTTTAGGGGTTTTGGTTAGGGTTAGGTGTTAGGTTAGTGTCAGGGTTAGGTCTAGTCGTGAGGGTAAGGTTTAGGGTTAGCTTTAAGAGCTAGGGTTAGGTTTAATGGTTATGATTAGGATTAGGGTTAAGGGTTAGGGTAAGGCTTAGGGGTTAGGGTGAAGGGTTAGGGTCCAGGGTTAGGGTTTTTGTTAGGCATAGCGTTGAGGTTAGAAGTAAGGGTTACTGTCAGTGTTAGGGTTTTAGGTAGGGTTCCGGTTAGGGTTAGCGGTTTAGAATTAGGGTTAGGGATTAGGTGTCACAGTGATGACTAGGAGATAGGGTTAGAATTATTGGATGGGGTTGTTCTCAGGAAATGGGTTATGCATTAACGTTAGGATAAGAGGTTAAAGTTAGGCGCACGGTGAGGTTTACGTGTTAAGGGGAGAAATAGGAACAGGGTTGGGTGTTATGTTCAGGGTTAGGGTTATCTGTTAAAGGTATTGTTTATGCTTAGCGCACGGGCCCTGTCTGCATTAGGCGGGTGGGGGGATTTTAGGGGGCTGGGATTGTACCCGGGAACCCACTCTTTCATACTCTAGGTATGGGCCCGTGGGTTTCATGGAGGACACAGTGGTAGAGCCTCCTTTCACGCATGGCATGGGAGGATTGCAGGCTTTCTAAACTCTAAGAAAGCAAGAAGTCTGAGAATTAGATTTAGGGTCAGGATTCTGGTTAGGGATAAGGATGAAGTTTTGTGTTAGGGTGAGGGCTTAGGGTCAGGGAATAGTGTTAGGATTAAAGGTTACTCTTAGGTTTAACGGTTACACTTTGGTTTAGGGTTGAGGTTTACAGTTAGGGTTAAGATGAGGGGTTAGGGTTTGGTACAGGGTTAGGGTTAAGTGTTAGGTTTAGGGTTGAAGATTAGGATTAGGGTTAGGATTAAAGGTTAGCGTGAGAGTTAACGCTTAGGGTTAAGGTTAAGAGTTAGGGTTTAGGGTTAGGGTTAGGTTTAGTTTTAGGGTTAGAGTTATGTGCTATGGTTTGTGTTAGAGGTTAGGGTTAGGTTTACTGGTCACGGTTAGGGTTAGGTTTAGGGGGTAGCATTAGGGTTAGGGTTAGGGTTAAGTGATAGGATTAGGGATAAGTTTTGGGTTTAGGGTTAGGGTTTAGTGTTAGGGTTAGCATTAAGGATTAGGGTTATGGTCATGGTTAAATGCTTGGGTGCGGGTAATGGTTAGGGTCAGGGTTAAGGTTCACGGATACGGTTAGTGTTAAGGGTTACGGGTAGGTTTAGGGTTCAGGGTTAGTGTTAGCATTAGTGCTGAAGGTTAGGATTAGGCGGTAGGTTAGATTTAGGGTTAGATCTAGGCGTTAGGGTAAGGGCTAGCGTTAGGGTTAAGAGATAGGTTTAGGTTTAATGCTTAGGATTAGGGTTAGGGTTTGGGGTTAAAGTAAGTGTTAGGGGTTAGGTTTAAGGATCCAAGGTTAGGGTTATTTTTAGCTGTAGTGTTAGGGTTAGGGATAAGGGATCCCATTAGCATTAAGGGTGTTCCTTACTGTAGGGTTAAGGGTTAGGCTTAGAGTTAAAGGATAAGGTTAGTGTCAGTGTTAAGATTTAGGGTGAGGGTTAACGGTTAGGGTAACGGTTAAGCGTTAGGGTTAGGGATTAGTGATTAGGGTTTTTGGTTAGTGTTAGGGTTAGCGGTTAGGAGTTAGTGTTTTATGAAGGGGTATGGTTAGAATCAGGATTGGGGTTAGAGTTAGGGTGAGGTATAGGGGTTAGGTTTAGGGGTTAGTTTTAGGGTAAAAGGATAGGATTAGGGTTACGGGTTGGGCTTAGCTTTAGGGTTAAAGTTTACTGCTAGGGTTAGGGATAGGGTTCAGGGTTAGCTTTAGGGGTTGTGGTTAGGGTTAGGTGTTAGGTTAGTGTCAGGGTTAGGTCTAGTCGTGAGGGTAAGGTTTAGGGTTAGCTTTAAGAGCTAGGGTTAGGTTTAATGGTTAGGATTAGGATTAGGGTTAAGGGTTAGGGTAAGGCTTAGGGGTTAGGGTGAAGGGTTAGGGTCAAGGGTTAGGGTTTTTGTTAGGCATAGCGTTGAGGTGAGAAGTAAGGGTTACTGTCAGTGTTAGGGTTGTAGGTAGGGTTACGGTTAGGGTTAGCGGTTTAGAATTAGGGTTAGGGATTAGGTGTCACAGTGATGACTAGGAGATAGGGTTAGAATTATGGGATGGGGTTGTTCTCAGGAAATGGGTTATGCATTAACGTTAGGATAAGAGGTTAAAGTTAGGCGCACGGTGAGGTTTACGTGTTAAGTGGAGAAATAGGAACAGGGTTCGGTGTTATGTTGAGGGTTAGGGTTATCTGTTAAAGGTATTGTTTATGCTTAGCGCACGGGCCCTGTCTGCATTAGGCCGGCGGGGGGAATTTAGGCGGCTCGGATTGTACCCGGGAACCCACTCTATAATACTCTGGGTATGGGCCCGTGGGTTTCATGGATGACACAGTGGTAGAGCCTCCTTTCACGCATGGCATGGGAGGATTGCAGGCTTTCTAAACTCTAAGAAAGCAAGAAGTCTGAGAATTAGATTTAGGGGTAGGATTCTGGTTAGGGTTAAGGATGAAGTTTAGTGTTAGGGTGAGGGCTTAGGGTTAGGGAATAGGGATAGGGTTAAAGGTTACTCTTAGGTTTAACGGTTACACTTTTGTTTAGGGTTGAGGTTTACGGTTAGGGTTAAGATGAGGGGTTAGGGTTTGGGACAGGGTTAGGGTTAAGTGTTGGGTTTAGGGTTGAAGATTAGGATTAGGGTTAGGATTAAAGGTTAGTGTGAGCGTTAACGCTTAGGGTTAAGGGTAAGAGTTAGGGTTTAGGGTTAGGGTTAGGGTTAGATTTAGGGTTAGAGTTATGTGCTATGGTTTGTGTTAGAGGTTAGGGTTAGGTTTACTGGTACTGGTTAGGGTTACGTTTAGGGGTTAGCATTAGGGTTAGGGTTAGGGTTAGGGTTAAGGGATAGGATTAGGGTTAAGTGTTGGGCTTAGGGTTAGGGTTTAGTATTAAGGTTAGCATTAAGGATTAGGGTTAGGGTCAGGGTTAAATGCTTGGGTGCGGGTAATGGTTAGGGTCAGGGTTTAGGTTGACGGATAGGGTTAGTGTTAAGGGTTACGGGTAGGTTTAGGGTTCAGGGTTAGTGTTAGCATTAGTGCTTAAGTTTAGGATTAGGCGGTAGGTTAGATTTAGGGTTAGATCTAGGCGTTAGGGTAAGGGCTAGCTTTAGGGTTAAGAGATAGGGTTAGGTTTAATGCTTAGGATTAGGGTTAGGGTTTGGGGTGAAAGTAAGTGTTAGGGGTTAGGTTTAAGGATCCAAAGTTAGGGTTATTTTTAGCTGTAGTGTTAGGGTTAGGGATAAGGGATCCCATTAGCATTAAGGGTCTTCCTTACTGTAGGGTTAAGGGTTAGGCTTAGAGTTAAAGTTTAAGGTTAGGGTCAGTGTTAAGATTTAGGGTGAGGGTTAACGGTTAGGGTAAAGTTTAAGCGTTAGGGTTAGGGATTAGTGATTAGGGTTTTTGGTTAGTGTTAGGGTTAGCGGTTAGGAGTTAGTGTTTTATGAAGGGGTATGGTTAGAATTAGGACTGGGGTTAGAGTTAGGGTGAAGTATAGGGGTTAGGTTTAGGGGTTAGTTTTAGGGTAAAAGGATAGGATTAGGGTTACGTGTTGGGCTTAGGTTTAGGGTTAAAGTTTACTGCTGGGGTTAGGGATAGGGTTCAGGGTTAGCTTTAGGGGTTCTGGTTAGTGTTAGGTGTTAGGTTAGTGTCAGGGTTAGGTCTAGTCGTGAGGGTAAGGTTTAGGGTTAGCTTTAAGAGCTAGGGTTAGGTTTAATGCTTGGGATCAGGATTAGGGTTAAGGGTTAGGGTAAGGCTTAGGGGTTAGGGTGAAGGGTTAGGGTCCAGGGTTATGGTTTTTGTTAGGCATAGCGTTGAGGTTAGAAGTAAGGGTTACTGTCAGTGTTAGGGTTGTAGGTAGGGTTCCGGTTAGGGTTAGCGGTTTAGAATTAGGGTTAGGGATTAGGTGTCACAGTGATGACTAGGAGATAGGGTTAGAATTATGGGATGGGGTTGTTCTGAGGAAATGGGTTATGCATTAACGTTAGGATAAGAGGTTAAAGTTAGGCGCACGGTGAGGTTTACGTGTTAAGGGGAGAAATAGGAACAGGGTTCGGTGTTATGATGAGGGTTAGGGTTATCTGTTAAAGGTATTGTTTATGCTTAGCGCACGGGCCCTGTCTGCATTAGGCGGGCGGGGGGAGTTTAGGGGGCTGGGATTGTACCCGGGAACCCACTCTATCATACTCTGGGTATGGGCCCGTGGGTTTCACGCAGGATACAGTGGTAGAGCCTCCTTTCACGGATGTCATGGGAGGATTGCAGACTTTCTAAACTCTAAGAAAGCAAGAAGTCTGAGAATTAGATTTAGGGTTAGGATTCTGGTTAGGGTTAAGGATGAAGTTTAGTGTTAGGGCGAGGGCTTAGGGTTAGGGAATAGGGTTAGGATTAAAGGTTACTCTTAGGTTTAACGGTTACACTTTTGTTTAGGGTTGAGGTTTACGGTTAGGGTTAAGATGAGGGGTTAGGGTTAGGTACAGGGTTAGGGTTAAGTGTTGGGTTTAGGGTTGAAGATTAGCATTAGGGTTAGGATTAAAGGTTAGTGTGAGAGTTAACGCTTAGGGTTAAGGTTAAGAGTTAGGGTTTAGGGTTAGGGTTAGGGTTAGATTTAGGGTTAGAGTTATGTGCTATGGTTTGTGTTAGAGGTTAGGGTTAGGTTTACTGGTACTGGTTAGGGTTACGTTTAGGGGTTAGCATTAGGGTTAGGGTTAGGGTTAGGGTTAAGGGATAGGATTAGGGTTAAGTGTTGGGCTTAGGGTTAGGGTTTAGTATTAAGGTTAGCATTAAGGATTAGGGTTAGGGTCAGGGTTAAATGCTTGGGTGCGGGTAATGGTTAGGGTCAGGGTTTAGGTTGACGGATAGGGTTAGTGTTAAGGGTTACGGGTAGGTTTAGGGTTCAGGGTTAGTGTTAGCATTAGTGCTTAAGTTTAGGATTAGGCGGTAGGTTAGATTTAGGGTTAGATCTAGGCGTTAGGGTAAGGGCTAGCGTTAGGGTTAAGAGATAGGGTTAGGTTTAATGCTTAGGATTAGGGTTAGGGTTTGGGGTGAAAGTAAGTGTTAGGGGTTAGGTTTAAGGATCCAAAGTTAGGGTTATTTTTAGCTGTAGTGTTAGGGTTAGGGATAAGGGATCCCATTAGCATTAAGGGTCTTCCTTACTGTAGGGTTAAGGGTTAGGCTTAGAGTTAAAGGTTAAGGTTAGGGTCAGGGTTAAGATTTAGGGTGAGGGTTAATGGTTAGGGTAAAGGTTAAGCGTTAGGGTTAGGGATTAGTGATTAGGGTTTTTGGTTAGTGTTAGGGTTAGCGGTTAGGAGTTAGTGTTTTATGAAGGGGTATGGTTAGAATTAGGACTGGGGTTAGAGTTAGGGTGAAGTATAGGGGTTAGGTTTAGGGGTTAGTTTTAGGGTAAAAGGATAGGATTAGGGTTACGGGTTGGGCTTAGGTTTAGGGTTAAAGTTTACTGCTGGGGTTAGGGATAGGGTTCAGGGTTAGCTTTAGGGGTTCTGGTTAGTGTTAGGTGTTAGGTTAGTGTCAGGGTTAGGTCTAGTCGTGAGGGTAAGGTTTAGGGTTAGCTTTAAGAGCTAGGGTTAGGTTTAATGCTTGGGATCAGGATTAGGGTTAAGGGTTAGGGTAAGGCTTAGGGGTTAGGGTGAAGGGTTAGGGTCCAGGGTTAGGGTTTTTGTTAGGCATAGCGTTGAGGTTAGAAGTAAGGGTTACTGTCAGTGTTAGGGTTGTAGGTAGGGTTATGGTTAGGGTTAGCGGTTTAGAATTAGGGTTAGGGATTAGGTTTCACAGTGATGACTAGGAGATAGGGTTAGAATTATGGGATGGGGTTGTTCTCAGGAAATGGGTTATGCATTAACGTTAGGATAAGAGGTTAAAGTTAGGCGCACGGTGTGGTTTACGTGTTAAGGGGAGAAATAGGGACAGGGTTGGGTGTTATGTTCAGGGTTAGGGTTATCTGTTAAAGGTATTGTTTATGCTTAGCGCACGGGCCCTGTCTGCATTAGGCGGGCGGGGGAAGTTTAGGGGGCTGGGATTGTACCCGGGAACCCACTCTTTCATACTCTAGGTATGGGTCCGTGGGTTTCATGCAGGACACAGTGGTAGAGCCTCCTTTCACGCATGGCATGGGAGGATTGCAGGCTTTCTAAACTCTAAGAAAGCAAGAAGTCTGAGAATTAGATTTAGGGTGAGGATTCTGGTTAGGGATAAGGATGAAGTTTTGTGTTAGGGTGAGGGCTTAGGGTTAGGGAATAGGGTTAGGGTTAAAGGTTACTCTTAGGTTTAACGGTTACACTTTGGTTTAGGGTTGAGGTTTACGGTTAGGGTTAAGATGAAGGGTTAGGGTTTGGTACAGGGTTAGGGTTAAGTGTTAGGTTTAGGGTTGAAGATTAGGATTAGGGTTAGGATTAAAGGTTAGCGTGAGTGTTAACGCTTAGGGTTAAGGTTATGAGTTAGGGCTTAGGGTTAGGGTTAGGGTTAGTTTTAGGGTTAGAGTTATGTGCTATGGTTTGTGTTAGAGTTTAGGGTTAGGTTTACTGGTCACGGTTAGGGTTAGGTTTTTGGGTTACCATAAGGGTTAGGGTTAGGGTTAAGGTATAGGATTAGGGTTAAGTGTTGGGCTTAGGGTTAGGGTTTAGTGTTAGGGTTATCATTAAGGATTAGGGTTAGGGTCAGGGTTAAATGCTTGGGTGCGGGTAATGGTTAGGGTCAGGGTTAAGGTTCACGGATAGGGTTAGTGTTAAGGGTTACGGGTAGGTTTAGGGTTCAGGGTTAGTGTTAGCATTAGGGCTTAAGGTTAGGATTAGGCGGTAGGTTAGATTTAGGGTTAGATCTAGGCGTTAGGGTAAGGGCTAGCGTTAGGGTTAAGAGATAGGGTTAGGTTTAATGCTTAGGATCAGGGTTAGGTTTTGGGGTTAAAGTAAGTGTTAGGGGTTAGGTTTAAGGATCCAAGGATAGGGATATTTTTAGCTGTAGTGTTCGGGTTAGGGATAAGGGATCCCATTAGCATTAAGGGTCTTCCTAACTGTAGGGTTAAGAGTTATGCTTACAGTTAAAGTTTAAGGTTAGGGTCAATGTTAAGATTTAGGGTGAGGGTTAACGGTTAGGGTAAAGGTTAAGCGTTAGGGTTATTGATTAGTGATTAGGGTTTTTGGTTAGTGTTAGGGTTAGCGGTTAGGAGTTAGTGTTTTATGAAGGGGTGTGGTTAGAATTAGGATTGGGGTTAGAGTTAGGGTGAGGTATAGGGGTTAGGTTTAGGGGTTAGTTTTAGGGTAAAAGGATAAGATTAGGGTTACGGGTTGGGCTTAGGTTTAGGGTTAAAGTTTACTGCTAGGGTTAGGGATAGGGTTCAGGGTTAGCTTTAGGGGTTCTGGTTAGGGTTAGGTGTTAGGTTAGTGTCAGTGTTAGGTCTAGTCGTGAGGGTAAGGTTTAGGGTTAGCTTTCAGAGCTAGGGTTAGGTTTAATGGTTAGGATTAGGATTAGGGTAAAGGGTTAGCGTAAGGCTTAGGGGTTAGGGTGAAGGGTTAGGGTTTTTGATAGGGATAGCGTTGGTGTTAGAAGTAAGGGTTACTGTCAGTGTTAGGGTTGTAGTTAGGGTTACGGTTAGGGTTAGCGGTTTAGAATTAGGGTTAGGGATTAGGTGTCACAGTGATGACTAGGAGATAGGGTTAGAATTATGGGATAGGGGTTGTTCTCAGGAAATGGGTTATGCATTAACGTTAGGATAAGAGTTTAAAGTTAGGAATACGGTGAGGTTTACGTGTTAAGGGGAGAAATAGGAACAGGGTTCGGTGTTATGTTGAGGGTTAGGGTTATCTGTTAAAGGTATTGTTTATGCTTAGCGCACGGGCCCTGTCTGCATTAGGCGGTTGGGGTGAGTTTAGGGGGCTGGGATTGTACCCGGGAACCCACTCTATCATACTCTGGGTATGTGCCCGTTGGTTTCATGCAGGACACAGTGGTAGAGCCTCCTTTCACGCATGGCATGGGAGGATTGCAGGCTTTCTAATCTCTAAGAAAGCAAGAAGTCTGAGAATTAGATTTAGGGTTAGGATTCTGGTTAGGGTTAAGGATGAAGTTTAGTGTTAGGGTGAGGGCTTAGGGTTAGGGATTAGGGTTAGGGTTAAAGGTTACTCTTAGGTTTAACGGTTACACTTTGGTTTCGGGTTTAGGTTTACGGTTAGGGTTAAGATGAGGGGTTAGGGTTTGGTACAGGGTTAGGGTTAAGTGTTAGGTTTAGGGGTGAAGATTAGGATTAGGGTTAGGATTAAAGGTTAGCGTGAGAGTTAACGCTTAGGTTTAAGGTTAAGAGTTAGGGTTTAGGGTTATGTTTAGGGTTAGGGTTAGTTTTAGGGTTAGAGTTATGTGCTACGGTTTGTGTTAGAGGTTAGGGTTAGGTTTACTGGTCACGGTTAGGTTTACGTTTAGGGGGTAGCATTAGGGTTAGGGTTAGGGTTAGAGTTAAGGCATAGGATTAGGGTTAAGTCTTGGGCTTAGGGTGAGGGTTTAGAGTTAGGGTTAGCATTAAGTATTAGGGTTAGGTTCTGGGTTAAATGCTTGGGTGCGGGTAATGGTTAGGGTCAGGGTTAAGGTTCACGGATAGGGTTAGTGTTAAGGGTTACGGGTAGGTTTAGGGTTCAGGGTTAGAGTTAGCATTAGGGCTTAAGGTTAGGATTAGGCGGTAGGTTAGATTTAGGGTTAGATCTAGGCGTTAGGGTAAGGGCTAGCGTTAGGGTTAAGAGATAGGGTTAGGTTTAATGCTTAGGATTAGGGTTAGGGTTTGGGGTTAAAGTAAGTGTTAGGGGTTAGGTTTAAGGATCCAAGGTTAGGGTTATTTTTAGCTGTAGTGTTAGGGTTAGGGATAAGGGATCCCATTAGCATTAAGGGTCTTCCTTCCTGTAGGGTTAAGGGTTAGGCTTAGAGTTAAAGGTTAAGGTTAGGGTCAGTGTTAAGATTTAGGGTGAGGTTTAACGGTTAGGGTAAAGGTTAAGCGTTAGGGTTAGGGATTAGTGATTAGGGTTTTTGGTTAGTGTTAGGGTTAGCGGTTAGGAGTTAGTGTTTTATGAAGGGGTATGGTTAGAATTAGGATTGGGGTTAGAGTTAGGGTGAGGTATAGGGGTAAGGTTTAGGGGTTAGTTTTAGGGTAAAAGGATAGGATTAGGGTTACGGGTTGGGCTTAGGTTTAGGGTTAAAGTTTACTGCTAGGGTTAGGGATAGGGTTCAGGCTTAGCTTTAGGGGTTCTGGTTAGGGTTAGGTGTTAGGTTAGTGTCAGGGTTAGGTCTAGTCGTGAGGGTAAGGTTTAGGGTTAGCTTTAAGAGCTAGGGTTAGGTTTAATGTTTAGGATTAGGATTAGGGTTAAGGGTTAGAGTAAGGCTTAGGGGTTAGGGTGAAGGGTTAGGGTCAAGGCTTGGGGTTTTTCTTAGGCATAGCGTTGGGGTTAGAATAAGGGTTACTGTCAGTGTTAGGGTTGTAGGTAGGGTTACGGTTAGGGTTAGCGGTTTAGAATTAGGGTTAGGGATTAGGTGTCACAGTGATGACTAGGAGATAGGGTTAGAATTATGGGATAGGGGTTGTTCTCAGGAAATGGGTTATGCATTAACGTTAGGATAAGAGGTTAAAGTTAGGCGCACGGTGAGGTTTACGTGTTAAGGGGAGAAATAGGAACAGGGTTGGGTGTTATGTTCAGGGTTAGGGTTATCTGTTAAAGGTATTGTTTATGCTTAGCGTTCGGGCCCTGTCTGCATTAGGCGGGCGGGGGGAGTTTAGGGGGCTGGGATTGTACCCGGGAACCCACTCTATCATACTCTGGGTATGGGCCCGTGGGTTTCATGCATGACACAGTGGTGGAGCCTCCTTTCACGCATGGCATGGGAGGATGGCAGGCTTTCTAAACTCTAAGAAAGGAAGAAGTCTGAGAATGAGATTTAGGGTTAGGATAATGGTTAGGGTTAAGGATGAAGTTTAGTGTTAGGGTGAGGGCTTAGGGTTAGGGATTAGGGTTAGGGTTAAAGGTTTCTCTTAGGTTTAACGGTTACATTTGGTTTAGGGTTGAGGTTTACGGTTAGGGTTAAGATGAGGGGTTAGGGTTTGGTACAGGGTTAGGGTTAAGTGTTAGGTTTAGGGTTGAAGATTAGGATTAGGGTTAGGATTAAAGGTTAGCGTGAGAGTTAACGCTTAGTGTTAAGGTTAAGGGTTAGGGTTTAGGGTTAGGGTTAGGGTTAGTTTTAGGGTTAGAGTTATGTGCTAGGGTTTGTGTTAAAGGTTAGGGTTAGGTTTACTGTTCACGGTTAGGGTTACGTTTAGGGGTTAGCATTAGAGTTAGGGTTAGGGTTAGGGTTAAGGCATAGGATTAGGGTTAAGTGTTGGGCTTAGGGTGAGGGTTTAGTGTTAAGGTTATAATTAAGGATTAGGGTTAGGGTTAGGGTTAAATGCTTGTTGCGGGTAACGGTTAGGGTCAGGGTTAAGGTTCATGGATAGGGTTAGTGTTAAGGGTTACGGGTAGGTTTAGGGTTAAGGGTTAGAGTTAGGATTAGGGCTTTAGGTTAGGATTAGGCGGTAGGTTAGATTTAGGGTTAGATCTAGGCATTAGGGTAACGGCTAGCGTTAGGGTTAAGAGATAGGGTTAGGTTTAATGCTTAGGATTAGGGTTAGGGTTTGGGGTTAAAGTACGTGTTAGGGGTTAGGTTTAAGGATCAAACGTTAGGGTTATTTTTAGCTGTAGTGTTAGGGTTAGGGATAAGGGATCCCATTAGCATTAAGGGTCTTCCTTCCTGTAGGGTTAAGGGTTAGGCTTAGATTTAAAGTTTAAGGTTAGGGTCAGTGTTAAGATTTAGGGTTAGGGTTAACGGTTAGGGTAAAGGTTAAGCGTTAGGGTTAGGGATTAGTGATTAGGGTTTTTGGTTAGTGTTAGGGTTAGCGGTTAGGAGTTAGAGCTTTATGAAGGGGTATGGTTAAATTAGGATTGGGTTTAGAGTTACGGTGAGGTATAGGGGTTAGGTTTAGGGGTTAGTTTTAGGGTAAAAGGATAGGAATAGGGTTACGGGTTGGGCTTAGGTTTAGGGTTAAAGTTTACTGCTAGGGTTAGGGATAGGGTTCAGGGTTAGCTTTAGGGGTTCTGGTTAGGATTAGGTGTTCGGTTAGTGTCAGGGTTAGGTCTAGTCATGAGTGTAAGGTTTAGGGTTAGCTTTAAGAGCTAGGGTTAGGTTTAATGGTTATGATTAGGATTAGGGTTAAGGGTTAGGGTAAGGCTTAGGGGTTAGGGTGAAGTGTTAGGGTCAAGGGTTGGGGTTTTTGTTAGGCATAGCGTTGGGGTTAGAAGTAAGGGTTACTGTCAGTTTTAGGGTTGTAGGTAGGGTTACGGTTAGGGTTCGCGGTTTAGAATTAGGGTTAGCGATTAGGTGTCACAGTGATGACTAGGAGATAGGGTTAGAATTATGGGATAGGGGTTGTTCTCAGGAAATGGGTTATGCGTTAACGTTAGGATAAGAAGTTAAAGTTAGGCGCACGGTGAGGTTTACGTGTTAAGGGGAGAAATAGGAACAGGGTTGGGTGTTCTGTTCAGGGTTAGGGTTATCTCTTAAAGGTATTGTTTATGTTTAGCGCACGGGCCCTGTCTGCATTAGGCGGGCGGGGGAAGTTTAGGGGGCTGGGATTGTACCCGGGAACCCACTCTATCATACTCTGGGTATGGGCCCGTGGGTTTCATGCAGGACACAGTGGTAGAGCCTCCTTTCACGCATGGCATGGGAGGATTGCAGGCTTTCTAAACTCTAAGAAAGCAAGAATTCTGAGAATCAGATTTAGGGTTAGGATAATGGATAGTGTTAAGGATGAAGTTTAGTGTTAGGGTGAGGGCTTAGGTTTAGGGATTAGGGTTAGGGTTAAAGGTTACTCTTAGGTTGAACGGTTACACTTTGGTTTAGGGTTGAGGTTTACGGTTAGTGTTAAGATGAGGGGTTAGGGTTTGGTACAGAGTTAGGGTTAAGTGTTAGGTTTAGGGTTGAAGATTAAGATTAGGGTTAGGATTAAAGGTTAGCGTGAGAGTTAACGCTTAGGGTTAAGGTTAAGAGTTAGGGTTTAGGGTTAGGGTTAGGGTTAGGGTTAGTTTTAGGGTTAGAGTTATGTGCTATGTTTTGTGTTAGACGTTAGGGTTGGTTTACTGGTCACGGTTAGGGTTAGGTTTAGGGGATAGCATTAAGGTTAGGGTTAAGGGATAGGATTAGGGTTAAGTGTTGGGCTTAGGGTTAGGGTTTAGTGTTAGGGTTAGCATTAAGGATTAGGTGTAGGGTCAGGGTTAAATCCTTGGGTGCGGGTAATGTTTAGGGTCAGGGTTAAGGTTCAAGGATAGGGTTAGTGTTAAGGGTTACGGGTAGGTTTATGGTTCAGGGTTAGAGTTAGCATTAGGGCTTAAGGTTAGGATTAGGCGGTCGGTTAGATTTAGGGTTAGATCTAGGCATTAGGGTAAGGGCTAGCGTTAGGATTAAGAGATAGGGTTAGGTTTAATGCTTAGGATTAGGGTTAGGGTTTGGGGTTAAAGTAAGTGTTAGGGGTTAGGTTTAAGGATGAAAGGTTAGGGTTATTTTTAGCTGTAGTGTTAGGGTTAGGGATAAGGGATCCCATTAGCATTAAGGGTCTTCCTTACTGTAGGGTTAAGGGTTAGGCTTAGAGTTAAAGGTTAAGGTTAGGGTCAGTGTTAAGATTTAGGGTGAGGGTTAACGGTTAGGGTAAAGGTTAAGCATTAGGGTTAGGGATTAGTGATTAGGGTTTTTGGTTAGTGTTAGGGTTAGCAGTTAGGAGTTAGTGTTTTATGAAGGGGTATGGTTAGAATTAGGATTGGGGTTAGTGTTAGGGTGAGGTATAGGGGTTAGGTTTAGGGGTTAGTTTTAGTTTAAAAGGATAGGATTACGGTTAAGGGTTGGGCTTAGGTTTAGGGTTAAAGTTTACTGCTAGGGTTAGAGATAGGGTTCAGGGTTAGCTTTAGGGTTTCTGGTTAGGGTTAGGTGTTAGGTTAGTGTCAGGGTTAGGTCTAGTCGTGAGGGTAAGGTTTAGGGTTAGCTTTAAGAGCTAGGGTTAGGTTTAATGGTTAGGATTAGGATTAGGGTTAAGGGTTAGGGTAAGGCTTAGGGATTAGGGTGAAGGGTTAGGGTCAAGGGTTAGGGTTTTTGTTAGGCATATCGTTGGGGTTAGAAGTATGGGTTACTATCAGTGTTAGGGTTGTAGGTAGGGTTACGGTTAGGGTTAGCGGTTTAGAATTAGGGTTAGGGATTAGGTGTCACAGTGAAGACTAGGAGATAGGGTTAGAATTATGGGATAGGCGTTGTTCTCAGGAAATGGGTTATGCATTAACGTTAGGATAAGAGGTTAAAGTTAGGCGCACGGTGAGGTTTACGTGTTAAGGGGAGAAATAGGAACAGGGTTGGGTGTTCTGTTCAGGGTTAGGGTTATCTGTTAATGGTATTGTTTATGCTTCTCGCACGGGCCCAGTCTGCATTAGGCGGGCGGGGGGAGTTTAGGGGGCTGGGATTGTACCCGGGAACCCACTCTATCATACTCTGGGTATGGGCCCGTGGGTTTCATGCAGGACACTGTGGTGGAGCCTCCTTTTACGCATGGCATGGGAGGATTGCAGGCTTTCTAAACTCTAAGAAAGCAAGAAGTCTGAGAATTAGATTTAGGGTTAGGATTCTGGTTAGGGTTAAGGATGAAGTTTAGTGTTAGGGTGAGGGCTTAGGGTTAGGGATTAGGGTTAGGGATAAACGTTACTCTTAGGTTTAACGGTTACACTTTGGTTTCGGGTTTAGGTTTACGGTTAGGGTTAAGATGAGGGGTTAGGGTTAGGTACAGAGTTAGGGTTAAGTGTTAGGTTTAGGGTTGAAGATTAGCATTAGGGTTAGGATTAAAGGTTAGCGTGAGAGTTAACGCTTAGGGTTAAGGTTAAGAGTTAGGGTTTAGGGTTAGGGTTAGTGCTAGGGTTAGTTTTAGGGTTAGAGTTATGTGCTATGGTTTGTGTTAGAGGTTAGGTTTAGGTTTACTGGTCACGGTTATGGTTCAGTTTAGGGGTTAGCATTCGGGTTAGGGTTAAGGGATAGGATTAGGTTTAAGTGTTGGGCTTAGGGTTAGGGTTTAGTGTTAGGGTTATCATTAAGGATTAGGGGTAGTGTCAGGGTTAATGCTTGGGTGCGGGTAATGGTTAGGGTCAGGGTTAAGGTTAACGGATAGGGTTAGTGTTAAGGGTTACGGGTAGGTTTAGGGTTCAGGGTTAGAGTTAGCATTAGGGTTAGGGTTAGGGTTAGGGGTAGGGTTAGGGTAGTGTTAGGGTAGGGTTAGGGTTAGGGTTAGGGGTTAGGGTTGGGGTTGGGGTTGGGGTTAGAGTTAGGGGTTAGTGTTAGGGGTTAGGGTTAGGGATTAGGGTTAGGGTTAGGGGTTAGGGTTAGGGGTTAGGGTTATGGTTTTAGGGTTAAGGTTAGGGTTAGGGGGTTAGGGTTAGGGTTAGGGGTTAGGGTTAGGGGGTTAGGGTTAGGGTTAGGGTTGGGTTAGGGGTTAGGGTTAGGGTTAGGGTTGGGTTATGGGTTAGGGTTAGGGTTAGGGTTAGGGTAGGGTTAGGGTTAGTGTAGGGTTAGGGTTAGGGATTAGGGTTAGGGGTTAGGGTTAGGGTTTTAGGGTTAGGGTTAGGGTTAGGGGTTAGGGTTAGGGTTAGCGTTCGGTTTGGGTTTAGGGTTTAGGGGTTGGGGTTAGGGTTAGGGTTAGGGTTGGGTTTAGGGCTAGGGTTTAGGGTTAGGGTTAGGGGTTAGGAGTTAGGGTTTGGGGTAGGGGTAGGGGTAGGGTTGGGGTTGGGGTTGGGGTTGGGGTTAGGGTTAGGGTTTGGGGTTAGGGTTAGGGTTAGGGTTGGGGTAGGGGTTAGGGTTAGGGTTAGGGGGTTAGGGATAGGGTTAGGGTTGGGTTAGGGTTAGGGTTTGGGTTAGGGTTAGGGTTATGTGCTATGGTTTGTGTTAGAGGTCAGGGTTAGGTTTACTGGGCATGGTTAGGGTTACGTTTAGGGGTTAACATTAGGGTTAGGGTTAGGGTTAAGGGATAGGATTAGTGTTAAGTGTTGGGCTTAGGGTTAGGGTTTAGTTTTAGGGTTATCATTAAGGATTAGGGTTAGGGTCAGGGTTAAATGCTTGGGTGCGGGTAATGGTTAGGGTCAGGGTTAAGGTTCACGGATAGGGTTAGTGTTAAGGGTTACGGGTAGATTTAGGTTTCAGGGTTAGAGTTAGCATTAGGGCTTAAGGTTAGGATTAGGCGGTAGGTTAGATTCAGGGTTAGATCTAGGCGTTAGGGTAAGGGCTAGCGTTAGGGTTAAGAGATAGGTTTAGGTTTAATGCTTAGGATTAGGGTTAGGGTTTGGGGTTAAAGTAAATGTTAGGGGTTAGGTTTAAGGATCCAAGGTTAGGGTTATTTTTAGCTGTAGTGTTAGGGTTACGGATAAGGGATCCCATTAGCATTAAGGGTCTTCCTTACTGTAGGGTTAAGGGTTAGGCTTAGAGTTAAAGGTTAAGGTTAGTGTCAGTGTTAAGATTTAGTTTTAGAGTTAACGGTTAGGGTAAAGGTTAAGCGTTAGGGTTAGGGATTAGTGATTAGGGTTTTTGGTTAGTGTTAGGGTTAGCGGTTAGGAGTTAGTGTTTTATGAAGGGGTATGGTTAGAATTAGGATTGGGGTTAGAGTTAGGGTGAGGTATAGGGGTTAGGTTTAGGGGTTACTTTTAGGGTAAAAGGATAGGATTAGGGTTACGGGTTGGGCTTAGGTTTAGGGTTAAAGTTTACTGCTAGGGTTAGGGATAGGGTTCAGGGTTAGCTTTAGGGGTTCTGGTTAGGGTTAGGTGTTAGGTTAGTGTCAGGATTAGGTCTACTCATGAGGGTAAGGTTTAGGGTTAGCTTTAAGAGCTAGGGTTAGGTTTAATGGTTATGATTAGGATTAGGGTTAAGGGTTAGGGTAAGGCTTAGGGGTTAGGGTTAGGGTTAGGGGTTGGGGTTAGGGTTAGGGTTAGGGTTGGGTTAGGGTTAGGGTAGGGTTAGGGATAGGGTTAGGGGTTAGGGTTAGGGTTAGGGTTAGGGTAGGGTTGGGTTAGGGTTAGGGTTTAGGGTTAGAGTTAGTGTTAGGGGTTACTGTTAGGGTTAGGGTAGGGTTAGGGTTAGGGTTTAGGGTTAGGGTTAGGGTTTAGGGTTAGGGGTTAGGGGTTAGGGTTGGGGTTAGGGGTTAGGAGTTAGGGTTTGGGGTAGGGGTAGGGGTAGGGTTGGGGTTGGGGTTGGGGTTAGGGTTAGGGTTTGGGTTAGGGGTTAGGGTTAGGATTAGGGGTTAGGGTTAGGGGTTAGGGTTAGGGTTAGGC
>NW_027182903.1:260000-265000 GCF_041146395.1 Eulemur rufifrons | reverse complement strand
TAGGGGTTAGTTTTAGGGTAAAAGGATAGGATTAGGGTTACGGGTTGGGCTTAGGTTTAGGGTTAAAGTTTACTGCTAGGGTTAGGGATAGGGTTCAGGGTTAGCTTTAGGGGTTCTGGTTAGGGTTAGGTGTTAGGTTAGTGTCAGGATTAGGTCTACTCATGAGGGTAAGGTTTAGGGTTAGCTTTAAGAGCTAGGGTTAGGTTTAATGGTTAGGATTAGGATTAGGGTTAAGGGTTAGGGTAAGGCTTAGGGGTTAGGGTGAAGGGTTAGGGTCAAGGGTTAGGGTTTTTGTTAGGCATAGCGTTGGGGTTAGAAGTAAGGGTTACTGTCAGTGTCAGGGTTGTAGATAGGGTTACGGTTAGGGTTAGCAGTTTAGAATTAGGGTTAGGGATTAGGTGTCACAGTGATGACTAGGAGATAGGGTTAGAATTATGGGATAGGGGTTGTTCTCAGGAAATGGGTTATGCATTAACGTTAGGATAAGAGGTTAAAGTTAGGCGCACGGTGAGGTTTACGTGTTAAGGGGAGAAATAGGAACAGGGTTGGGTGTTATGTTCAGGGTTAGGGTTATCTGTTAAAGGTATTGTTTATGCTTAGCGCACGGGCCCTGTCTGCATTAGGCGGGCGGGGGGAGTTTAGGGGGCTGGGGTTGTACCCGGGAACCCACTCTATCATACTCTGGGTATGGGGCCGTGGGTTTCATGCAGGACACAGTGGTAGAGCCTCCTTTCACGCGTGGCATGGGAGGATTGCAGGCTTTCTAAACTCTAAGAAAGCAAGAAGTCTGAGAATTAGATTTAGGGTTAGGATTCTGGTTAGGGTTAAGGATGAAGTTTAGTGTTAGGGTGAGGGCTTAGGGTTAGGTCTTAGCGTTAGGGTTAAAGGTTACTGTTAGGTTTAACGGTTACACTTTGGTTTAGGGTTGAGGTTTACGGTTAGGGTTAAGATGAGGGGTTAGGGTTTGGTACAGAGTTAGGGTTAAGTGTTAGGTTTAGGGTTGACGATTAGGATTAGGGTTAGGATTAAAGGTTAGCGTGAGAGTTAACGCTTAGGGTTAAGGTTAAGAGTTAGGGTTTAGGGTTAGGGTTAGGGTTAGGGTTAGTTTTAGGGTTAGAGTTATGTGCTATGGTTTGTGTTAGAGGTTAGGGTTAGGTTTACTGGTCACGGTTAGGGTTATGTTTAGGGGGTAGCTTTAGGGTTAGGGTTAGGGTTAAGGGATAGGATTAGGGATAAGTGTTGCGCTTAGGGTTAGGATTTAGTGTTAGGGTTAGCATTAAGGATTAGGGTTAGGTTCAGGGTTAAATGCTTGGGTGCGGGTAATGGTTAGGGTCAGGGTTAAGGTTCACGGATAGGGTTAGTGTTAAGGGTTACGGGTAGGTTTAGGGTTCAGGGTTAGAGTTAGCATTAGGGCTTAAGTTTAGGATTAGGCGGTAGGTTAGATTTAGGGTTAGATCTAGGCGTTAAGGTAAGGGCTAGGGTTAGAGTTAAGAGATAGGGTTAGGTTTAATGCTTAGGATTAGGGTTAGGGTTTGGGGTTAAAGTAAGTGTTAGGGGTTAGGTTTAAGGATCCAAGGTTAGGGTTATTTTAGCTGTAGTGTTAGGGTTAGGGATAAGGGATCCCATTAGCATTAAGGGTCTTCCTTACTGTAGGGTTAAGGGTTAGGCTTAGAGTTAAAGGTTAAGGTTAGGGTCAGTGTTAAGATTTAGGGTGAGGGTTAACGGTTAGGGTAAAGGTTAAGCCTTAGGGTTAGGGATTAGTGATTAGGGTTTTTGGTTAGTGTTAGGGTTAGCGCTTAGGAGTTAGTGTTTTATGATGGGGTATGGTTAGAATTAGGATTGGGGTTAGAGTTAGGGTGAGGTATAGGGGTTAGGTTTAGGGGTTAGTTTTAGGATAAAAGGATAGGATTAGGGTTACGGGTTGGGCTTAGGATTAGGGTTAAAGTTTACTGCTAGGGTTAGGGATAGGGTTCAGGGTTAGCTTTAGGGGGTCTGGTTAGGTTTAGGTGTTAGGTTAGTGTCAGGGTTAGGTCTAGTCGTGAGGGTAAGGTTTAGGGTTAGCTTTAAGAGCTAGGGTTAGGTTTAATGGTTAGGATTAGGATTAGGGTTAAAGGTTAGGGTAAAGCTTAGGGGTTAGGGTGAAGGGTTAGGGTCAAGGGTTAGGGTTTTTGTGAGGCATAGCGTTGGGGTTAGAAGTAAGGGTTGCTGTCAGTGTTAGGGTTGTAGGTAGGGTTACGGTTAGGGTTAGCGGTTTAGAATTAGGGTTAGGGATTAGGTGTCACAGTGATGACTAGGAGATAGGGTTAGAATTATGGGATAGGGGTTGTTCTCAGGAAATGGGTTATGCATTAACGTTAGGATAAGAGATTAAAGTTAGGCGCACGGTGAGGTTTACGTGTTAAGGGGAGAATTAGGAACAGGGTTCGGTGTTATGTTCAGGGTTAGGGTTATCTGTTAAAGGTATTGTTTATGCTTAGCGCACGGGCCCTGTCTGCATTGGGCGGGCGGGGGGAGTTTAGGGGGCTGGGATTGTACCCGGGAACCCACTCTATCATACTCTGGGTATGGGCCCGTGGGTTTCATGCAGGACACATTGGTAGAGCCTCCATTCACGCATGGCATGGGAGGATTGCAGGCTTTCTAAACTCTAAGAAAGCAAGAAGTCTGAGAATTAGATTTAGGATTAGGATTATGGTTAGGGTTAAGGATGAAGTTTAGTGTTAGGGTGAGGGCTTAGGGTTAGGTAATAGGGTAAGGGTTAAATGTTACTCTTAGGTTTAACGGTTACACTTTTGTTTAGGGTTGAGGTTTACGGTTAGGGTTAAGTTGAGGGATTAGGGTTAGGTACAGGGTTAGGGTTAAGTGTTAGGTTTAGGGTTGAAGATTAGGATTAGGGTTAGGATTAAAGGTTAGCGTGAGAGTTAACGCTTAGGGTTAAGGTTAAGAGTTAGGGTTTAGGGTTAGGTTTAGGGTTAGGATTAGTTTTAGGGTTAGAGTTATGTGCTATGCTTTGTGTTAGAGGTTAGGTTTAGGTTTACTGGTCACGGTTAGGGTTACGTTTAGGGGGTAGCATTAGGGTTACGGTTAGGGTTAAGGGATAGGATTAGGGATCAGTGTTGGGCATAGGGTTAGGGTTTGGTGTTAGGGTTAGCGTTAGGTTTAGGGCTAGGGGTTAGGGTTAGGGTTAGGAGTTACGGTAGGGGGTTAGGGTTTACGGTTTAGGGTTAGGGTTAGGGGTTAGCGTTAGTGTTAGGGTTGGGGTTAGGGTTAGGGTTTAGGGTTAGGGTTAGGGGTTAGGGTTAGGGTTAAGGGTTAGGGTTAGGGTTAGGGGTTAGGGTTAGGGGTTAGGGTTAGGGTTAGGGGTTAGGTTTAGGGTTAGGGTTTGGGTTAGGGTCAGGGGTTAGGGTTAGGGTTAGGGTTTGGGTTAGGGTTAGGGTAGGGGTTAAGGTTAGCGTTAGGGGTTAGGGTTAGGGTTAGGGTTAGGGTCAGGGTTAGGGTCAGGGTCAGGGTCAGGGTCAGGGTTAAAGGTAACTCTTAGGTTATGGTTAGGGTTAGGGTTAGGGGTTAGGGATAGCTGTTAGGGTTAGGGTTAAGGGTTAGGTGTTAGGGCAAGGGTTAGGGTTAGGGTTGGGGTTGGGGTTAGGGTTGGGGTTAGGGTTAGGGTTAGGGTTTCGGTTAGGGTTAGGGTTAGGGTTTAGGGTTAGGGTTAGGGGTTAGGGTTAGGGTTAGGGGTTAGGGTTAGGGTAGGGTTGGGTTGGGTTAGGGTTAGGGTTAGGGGTTATGGTTAGGGGTTATGGTTAGGGTTAGGGTTGGGTTAGGCTTAGGGTTAGGGGTTAGGGTTAGGGTTAGGGTAGGGTTAGGGTTAGGGTTAGGGGTTAGGGTTAGGGGTTAGGGTTTGGGTTAGGGGTAGGGTTATGGTTAGGGGTTAGGGTTAGGGTTAGGGTAGGTGTTAGGGGTTAGGGTTAGGGTTAGGTTTAGGTTTACTTGTCACGGTTAGGGTTAGGATTAGGGTTACGGTTAAGGGTTAGGGGTTAGGGTTAGGGTTAGGGGTTAGGGATAGGGTTAGGGTTAGGGTTAGGGTAGTGGTTAGGGGTTAGGGTTAGGGGTTAGGGTTAGGGGTTAGGGTTAGGGTTAGGGGTTAGGGTTAGGGTTGGGGGTTAGGGTTGGGGTTGGGGTTGGGGTTAGGGTTAGGGGTTAGGGTTAGGGTTAGGGGTTAGGGTTAGGGTTCGGGTTAGGGTTCGGGTTAGGGTTAGGGTTAGGGTTCGGGATAGGGTTAGGGTTAGGGGTTAGGGTGAGGGTTAGGGTTTAGGGTTAGGGGTTAGGGTTATGGTTATGGTTAAGGGTTAGGGGTTAGGGTTAGGGTAGGGTTGGGTTAGGGTTAGGGTTAGGGGTTAGGGTTAGGGTTAGGGGTTAGGGTTAGGGTTAAGGTAGGGTAGGGTTAGGGTTAGGGTTTGGGTTAGGGTTAGGGTTGGGTTAGGGTTATTGTTAGGGGTAGAGGTTAGGGTTAGGGTTAGGGGTTATGGTGAGGGTTAAGGGTTAGGGTTAGGGTTAGTGTTTGGGTTAAGGTTAGGGTTAGGGGTTACGCTTAGGGTTAGGGTTAGGGGTTAGGGTTAGGGTTAGGGGTTAGGGTTAGGGTTTGGGTTAGGGTTAGGTGTTAGGGTTAGTGTTAGGGTAGGGTTAGGTTTGGGTTAGGGTTAGGGGTTAGGGTTAGGTGTTAGGGTTGGGGTTAGGGTTAGGGTTAGTGTTAGGTTTGTTTTAGCGGTTAGGGTTAGGGGTTAGGGTTAGGGTTAGGGGTTAGGGTTAGGGTTAGGGGTAAAGGTTGGGGTTGGGGTTAGGGTTACGGTTATGGGTTAGGGTTAGGGTTAGGGTTAGTGGTAGGAGTAGCGTTAGGGTAGGGTTAGCGTTAGGGTTAGGGTTTAGATTTAGGGTTAGGGTTTAGGGTTAGGGTTAGGGGGTTAGGGTTAGGGTTACGGTTAGGGTCAGGGTCAGGGGTTAGGGTT
>NW_027182903.1:227500-250000 GCF_041146395.1 Eulemur rufifrons | reverse complement strand
GAGGGTAAGGCTTAGGGGTTAGGGTGAAGGGTTAGGGTCAAGGGTTAGGGTTTTTGTTAGGCATAGCGTTGGGGTTAGAAGTAAGGGTTACTGTCAGTGTTAGGGTTGTAGGTAGGGTTACGGTTAGGGTTAGCGGTTCAGAATTAGGGTTAGGGATTAGGTGTCACAGTGATGACTAGGAGATAGGGTTAGAATTATGGGATAGGGGTTGTTCTCAGGAAATGGGTTATGCATTAACGTTAGGATAAGAGGTTAAAGTTAGGCACACGGTGAGGTTTACGTGTTAAGGGGAGAAATAGGAACAGGGTTGGGTGTTATATTCAGGGTTAGGGTTATCTGTTAAAGGTATTGTTTAAGCTTAGCGCACGGGCCCTGTCTGCATTAGGCGGGCGGGGCTAGTTTACGGGGCTGGCATTGTACCCGGGAACCCACTCTATCATACTCAGGGTATGGGCCCGTGGGTTTCATGCAGGACACAGTGGTAGAGCCTCCTTTCACGCATGGCATGGGAGGATTGCAGGCTTTCTAAACTCTAAGAAAGCAAGAAGTCTGAGAATTAGATTTAGGGTTAGGATTGTGGTTAGGGTTAAGGATGAAGTTTAGTGTTAGGGTGAGGGCTTAGGGTTAGGGATTAGGGTTAGGGTTAAAGGTTACTCTTAGGTTTAACGGTTACACTTTGGTTTAGGGTTGAGGTTTACGGTTAGGGTTAAGATGAGGGGTTAGGGTTTGGTACAGGGTTAGGATTAAGTGTTAGGTTTAGGGTTGAAGATTAGGATTAGGGTTAGGATTAAAGGTTAGCGTGAGAGTTAACGCTTAGGGTTAAGGTTAAGAGTTAGGGTTTAGGGTTAGGGTTAGGGTTAGGGTTAGTTTTAGGGTTAGAGTTATGTGCTATGGTTTGTGTTAGAGGTTAGGGTTAGGTTTACTGGTCACGGTTAGGGTTACGTTTAGGGGGTAGCATTAGGGTTAGGGTTAGGGTTAAGGGATAGGATTAGGGATAAGTTTTGGGCTTAGGGTTAGGGTTTAGTGTTAAGGTTAGCATTAAGGATTACGGTTAGGGACAGGGTTAAATGCTTGGGTGCGCGTAATGGTTAGGGTCATGGTTTAGGTTCACGGATAGGGTTAGTGTTAAGGGTTACGGGTAGGTTTAGGGTACAGGATTAGTGTTAGCATTAATGCTTAAGGTTAGGATTAGGCGGTAGGTTAGATTTAGGGTTAGATCTAGGCGTTAGGGTAAGGGCTAGCGTTAGGGTTAAGAGATAGGGTTAGGTTTAATGCTTAGGATTAGGGTTAGGGTTTGGGGTGAAAGTAAGTGTTAGGGGTTAGGTTTAAGGATCCAAGGTTAGGGTTATTTTTAGCTGTAGTGTTAGGGTTAGGGATAAGGGATCCCATTAGCATTAAGGGTCTTCCTTACTGTAGGGTTATGGGTTAGGCTTAGAGTTAAAGTTTAAGGTTAGGGTCAGTGTTAAGATTTAGGGTGAGGGTTAACGGTTAGGGTAAAGGTTAAGCGTTAGGGTTAGGGATTAGTGATTAGGGTTTTTGGTTAGTGTTAGGGTTAGCGGTTAGGAGTTAGTGTTTTATGAAGGGGTATGGTTAGAATTAGGATTGGGGTTAGAGTTAGGGTGAGGTATAGGGGTTAGGTTTAGGGGTTAGTTTTAGGGTAAAAGGATAGGATTAGGGTTACGGGTTGGGCTTAGGTTTAGGGTTAAAGTTTACTGCTAGGGTTAGGGATAGGGTTCAGGGTTAGCTTTAGGGGTTCTGTTAGGGTTAGGTGTTAGGTTAGTGTCAGGGTTAGGTCTAGTCGTGAGGGTAAGGTTTAGGGTTAGCTTTAAGAGCTAGGGTTAGGTTTAATGGTTAGGATTAGGATTAGGGTTAAGGGTTAGGGTAAGGCTTAGGGGTTAGGGTGAAGGGTTAGAGTCAAGGGTTAGGGTTTTTGTTAGGCGTAGCGTTGGGGTTAGAAGTAAGGGTTACTCTCAGTGTTAGGGTTGTAGGTAAGGTTACGGTTAGGGTTAGCGGTTTAGAATTAGGGTTAGGGATTAGGTGTCACAGTGATGACTAGGAGATAGTGTTAGAATTATGGGATAGGGGTTGTTCTCAGGAAATGGGTTATGCATTAACGTTAGGATAAGAGGTTAAAGTTAGCCGCACCGTGAGGTTTACGTGTTAAGGGGAGAAATAGGAACAGGGTTGGGTGTTATGTTCAGGGTTAGGGTTATCTGTTAAAGGTATTGTTTATGCTTAGCGCACGGGCCCTGTCTGCATTAGGCGGGCGGGGGGTGTTTAGGGGGCTGGGATTGTACCCGGGAACCCACTCTATCATACTCTGGGTATGGGCCCGTGTGTTTCATGCAGGACACAGTGGTAGAGCCTCCTTTCACGCATGGCATGGGAGGATTGCAGGCTTTCTAAACTCTAAGAAAGCAAGAAGTCTGAGAATTAGATTTAGGGTTAGGATTATGGTTAGGGTTAAGGATGAAGTTTAGTGTTAGGGTGAGGGCTTAGGGTTAGGGCTTAGCGTTAGGGTTAAAGGTTACTCTTAGGTTTAACGGTTACACTTTGGTTTAGGGTTGAGGTGTACGGTTAGGGTTAACATGAGGGGTTACGCTTTGGTACAGGGTTAGGGTTAAGTGTTAGGTTTAGGGTTGAAGATTAGGATTAGGGTTAGGATTAAAGGTTAGGGTGAGAGTTAAGGCTTAGGGTTAAGGTTAAGAGTTAGGGTTTAGGGTTAGGTTTAGGGTTAGGGTTAGTTTTAGGGTTAGAGTTATGTGCTATGGTTTGTGTTAGAGGTTAGGTTTAGGTTTACTGGTCACGGTTAGGGTTACGTTTAGGGGTTAGCATTAGGGTTAGGGTTAGGGTTAGGGTTAAGGGATAGGATTAGGGTTAAGTGTTGGAATTAGGGTTAGGGTTTAGTGTTAGGGTTATCATTAAGGATTAGGGTTAGGGTCAGGGTTAAATGCTTGGGTGCGGGTAATTGTTAGGGTCAGGGTTAAGGTTAACGCATAGGGTTAGTGTTAAGGGTTACGGGTAGGTTTAGGGTTCAGGGTTAGTGTTAGCATTAGGGCTTAAGGTTAGGATTAGGCGGTAGGTTAGATTTAGGGTTAGATCTAGGCGTTAGGGTAAGGGCTAGCGTTAGGGTTAAGAGATAGGGTTAGGTTTAATGCTTAGGATTAGGGTTAGGGTTTGGGGATAAAGTAAGTGTTAGGGGTTAGGTTTAAGGATCCAAGGTTAGGGTTATTTTTAGCTGTAGTGTTAGGGTTAGGGATAAGGGATCCCATTAGCATTAAGGGTTTTCCTTACTGTAGGGTTAAGGGTGAGGCTTAGAGTTAAAGGTTAAGGTTAGGGTCAGTGTTAAGATTTAGGGTGAGGGTTAACGGTTAGGGTAAAGGTTAAGCGTTAGGGTTAGGGATTAGTGATTAGGGTTTTTGGTTAGTGTTAGGGTTAGTGGTTAGGAGTTAGTGTTTTATGAAGGGGTATGGTTAGAATTAGGATTGGGGTTAGAGTTAGGGTGAGGTATAGGGGTTAGGTTTAGGGGTTAGTTTTAGGGTAAAAGGATAGGATTAGGGTTACGGGTTGGGCTTAGGTTTAGGGTTAAAGTTTACTGCTGGGGTTAGGGATAGGGTTCAGGGTTAGCTTTAGGGGTTCTGGTTAGGGTTAGGTGTTAGGTTAGTGTCAGGGTTAGGTCTAGTCGTGAGGGTAAGGTTTAGGGTTAGCTTTAAGAGCTAGGGTTAGGTTTAATAGTTAGGATTAGGATTAGGGTTAAGGGTGAGGGTAAGGCTTAGGGGTTAGGGTGAAGGGTTAGGGTCAAGGGTTAGGGTTTTTGTTAGGCATAGCGTTGGGGTTAGAAGTAAGGGTTACTGTCAGTGTTAGGGTTGTAGGTAGGGTTACGGTTAGGGTTAGCGGTTCAGAATTAGGGTTAGGGATTAGGTGTCACAGTGATGACTAGGAGATAGGGTTAGAATTATGGGATGGGGGTTGTTCTCAGGAAATGGGTTATGCATTAACGTTAGGATAAGAGGTTAAAGTTAGGCACACGGTGAGGTTTACGTGTTAAGGGGAGAAATAGGAACAGGGTTGGGTGTTATATTCAGGGTTAGGGTTATCTGTTAAAGGTATTGTTTAAGCTTAGCGCACGGGCCCTGTCTGCATTAGGCGGGCGGGGCTAGTTTACGGGGCTGGCATTGTACCCGGGAACCCACTCTATCATACTCAGGGTATGGGCCCGTGGGTTTCATGCAGGACACAGTGGTAGAGCCTCCTTTCACGCATGGCATGGGAGGATTGCAGGCTTTCTAAACTCTAAGAAAGCAAGAAGTCTGAGAATTAGATTTAGGGTTAGGATTGTGGTTAGGGTTAAGGATGAAGTTTAGTGTTAGGGTGAGGGCTTAGGGTTAGGGATTAGGGTTAGGGTTAAAGGTTACTCTTAGGTTTAACGGTTACACTTTGGTTTAGGGTTGAGGTTTACGGTTAGGGTTAAGATGAGGGGTTAGGGTTTGGTACAGGGTTAGGATTAAGTGTTAGGTTTAGGGTTGAAGATTAGGATTAGGGTTAGGATTAAAGGTTAGCGTGAGAGTTAACGCTTAGGGTTAAGGTTAAGAGTTAGGGTTTAGGGTTAGGGTTAGGGTTAGGGTTAGTTTTAGGGTTAGAGTTATGTGCTATGGTTTGTGTTAGAGGTTAGGGTTAGGTTTACTGGTCACGGTTAGGGTTACGTTTAGGGGGTAGCATTAGGGTTAGGGTTAGGGTTAAGGGATAGGATTAGGGATAAGTGTTGGGCTTAGGGTTAGGGTTTAGTGTTAAGGTTAGCATTAAGGATTACGGTTAGGGTCAGGGTTAAATGCTTGGGTGCGCGTAATGGTTAGGGTCATGGTTTAGGTTCACGGATAGGGTTAGTGTTAAGGGTTACGGGTAGGTTTAGGGTACAGGATTAGTGTTAGCATTAATGCTTAAGGTTAGGATTAGGCGGTAGGTTAGATTTAGGGTTAGATGTAGGCGTTAGGGTAAGGGCTAGCGTTAGGGTTAAGAGATAGGGTTAGGTTTAATGCTTAGGATTAGGGTTAGGGTTTGGGGTGAAAGTAAGTGTTAGGGGTTAGGTTTAAGGATCCAAGGTTAGGGTTATTTTTAGCTGTAGTGTTAGGGTTAGGGATAAGGGATCCCATTAGCATTAAGGGTCTTCCTTACTGTAGGGTTATGGGTTAGGCTTAGAGTTAAAGTTTAAGGTTAGGGTCAGTGTTAAGATTTAGGGTGAGGGTTAACGGTTAGGGTAAAGGTTAAGCGTTAGGGTTAGGGATTAGTGATTAGGGTTTTTGGTTAGTGTTAGGGTTAGCGGTTAGGAGTTAGTGTTTTATGAAGGGGTATGGTTAGAATTAGGATTGGGGTTAGAGTTAGGGTGAGGTATAGGGGTTAGGTTTAGGGGTTAGTTTTAGGGTAAAAGGATAGGATTAGGGTTACGGGTTGGGCTTAGGTTTAGGGTTAAAGTTTACTGCTAGGGTTAGGGATAGGGTTCAGGGTTAGCTTTAGGGGTTCTGTTAGGGTTAGGTGTTAGGTTAGTGTCAGGGTTAGGTCTAGTCGTGAGGGTAAGGTTTAGGGTTAGCTTTAAGAGCTAGGGTTAGGTTTAATGGTTAGGATTAGGATTAGGGTTAAGGGTTAGGGTAAGGCTTAGGGGTTAGGGTGAAGGGTTAGAGTCAAGGGTTAGGGTTTTTGTTAGGCGTAGCGTTGGGGTTAGAAGTAAGGGTTACTCTCAGTGTTAGGGTTGTAGGTAGGGTTACGGTTAGGGTTAGCGGTTTAGAATTAGGGTTAGGGATTAGGTGTCACAGTGATGACTAGGAGATAGTGTTAGAATTATGGGATAGGGGTTGTTCTCAGGAAATGGGTTATGCATTAACGTTAGGATAAGAGGTTAAAGTTAGCCGCACCGTGAGGTTTACGTGTTAAGGGGAGAAATAGGAACAGGGTTGGGTGTTATGTTCAGGGTTAGGGTTATCTGTTAAAGGTATTGTTTATGCTTAGCGCACGGGCCCTGTCTGCATTAGGCGGGCGGGGGGAGTTTAGGGGGCTGGGATTGTACCCGGGAACCCACTCTATCATACTCTGGGTGTGGGCCCGTGGGTTTCATGAAGGACACAGTGGTAGAGCCTCCTTTCACGCATGGCATGGGAGGATTGCAGGCTTCCTAAACTCTAAGAAAGCAAGAAGTCTGAGAATTAGATTTAGGGTTAGGATTGTGGTTAGGGTTAAGGATTAAGTTTAGTGTTAGGGTGAGGGCTTAGGGTTAGGGAATAGGGTTAGGGTTAAAGGTTACTCTTAGGTTTAACGGTTACACTTTGGTTTAGGGTTGAGGTTTACTGTTAGGGTTAAGATGAGGGGTTAGGTTTTGGTACAGGGTTAGGGTTAAGTGTTAGGTTTAGGGTTGAAGATTAGGATTAGGGTTAGGATTAAAGGTTAGCGTGAGAGTTAACGCTTAGGGTTAAGGTTAAGAGTTAGGGTTTAGGGTTAGGGTTACGGTTAGGGTTAGTTTTAGGGTTAGAGTTATGTGGTATGGTTTGTGTTAGAAGTTAGGGTTAGGTTTACTGGTCACGGTTAGGGTTACGTTTAGGGGGTACATTAGGGTTAGGGTTAGGGTTAAGGGATAGGATTAGGGTTAAGTGTTGGGCTTAGGGTTAGGGTTTAGTGTTAGGTTTATCATTAAGGATTAGGGTTAGAATTAGGGTTAAATGCTTGGGCGCGGGTAATGGTTAGGGTCAGGGTTAAGGTTCACGGATTGGGTTAGTGTTAAGTGTTACGGTAGGTTTAGGGTTCAGGGTTAGTGTTAGCATTAGGGCTTAAGGTTAGGATTAGGCGGTAGGTTAGATTTAGGGTTAGATCTAGGCGTTAGGGTAAGGGCTAGCGTTAGGGTTAAGAGATAGGGTAAGGTTTAATGCTTAGGATTAGGGTTAGGGTTTGGGGATAAAGTAAGTGTTAGGGGTTAGGTTTAAGGATCAAAGGTTAGGGTTATTTTTAGCTGTAGTGTTAGGGTTAGGGATAAGGGATCCCATTAGCATTAAGGGTCTTCCTTACTGTAGGGTTATGGGTTAGGCTTAGAGTTAAAGTTTAAGGTTAGGGTCAGTGTTAAGATTTAGGGTGAGGGTTAACGGTTAGGGTAAAGGTTAAGCGTTAGGGTTAGGGATTAGTGATTAGGGTTTTTGGTTAGTGTTAGGGTTAGCGGTTAGGAGTTAGTGTTTTATGAAGGGGTATGGTTAGAATTAGGATTGGGGTTAGAGTTAGGGTGAGGTATAGGGGTTAGGTTTAGGGGTTAGTTTTAGGGTAAAAGGATAGGATTAGGGTTACGGGTTGGGCTTAGGTTTAGGGTTAAAGTTTACTGCTAGGGTTAGGGATAGGGTTCAGGGTTAGCTTTAGGGGTTCTGTTAGGGTTAGGTGTTAGGTTAGTGTCAGGGTTAGGTCTAGTCGTGAGGGTAAGGTTTAGGGTTAGCTTTAAGAGCTAGGGTTAGGTTTAATGGTTAGGATTAGGATTAGGGTTAAGGGTTAGGGTAAGGCTTAGGGGTTAGGGTGAAGGGTTAGAGTCAAGGGTTAGGGTTTTTGTTAGGCGTAGCGTTGGGGTTAGAAGTAAGGGTTACTCTCAGTGTTAGGGTTGTAGGTAGGGTTACGGTTAGGGTTAGCGGTTTAGAATTAGGGTTAGGGATTAGGTGTCACAGTGATGACTAGGAGATAGTGTTAGAATTATGGGATAGGGGTTGTTCTCAGGAAATGGGTTATGCATTAACGTTAGGATAAGAGGTTAAAGTTAGCCGCACCGTGAGGTTTACGTGTTAAGGGGAGAAATAGGAACAGGGTTGGGTGTTATGTTCAGGGTTAGGGTTATCTGTTAAAGGTATTGTTTATGCTTAGCGCACGGGCCCTGTCTGCATTAGGCGGGCGGGGGGTGTTTAGGGGGCTGGGATTGTACCCGGGAACCCACTCTATCATACTCTGGGTATGGGCCCGTGTGTTTCATGCAGGACACAGTGGTAGAGCCTCCTTTCACGCATGGCATGGGAGGATTGCAGGCTTTCTAAACTCTAAGAAAGCAAGAAGTCTGAGAATTAGATTTAGGGTTAGGATTATGGTTAGGGTTAAGGATGAAGTTTAGTGTTAGGGTGAGGGCTTAGGGTTAGGGCTTAGCGTTAGGGTTAAAGGTTACTCTTAGGTTTAACGGTTACACTTTGGTTTAGGGTTGAGGTGTACGGTTAGGGTTAACATGAGGGGTTACGCTTTGGTACAGGGTTAGGGTTAAGTGTTAGGTTTAGGGTTGAAGATTAGGATTAGGGTTAGGATTAAAGGTTAGGGTGAGAGTTAAGGCTTAGGGTTAAGGTTAAGAGTTAGGGTTTAGGGTTAGGTTTAGGGTTAGGGTTAGTTTTAGGGTTAGAGTTATGTGCTATGGTTTGTGTTAGAGGTTAGGTTTAGGTTTACTGGTCACGGTTAGGGTTACGTTTAGGGGTTAGCATTAGGGTTAGGGTTAGGGTTAGGGTTAAGGGATAGGATTAGGGTTAAGTGTTGGAATTAGGGTTAGGGTTTAGTGTTAGGGTTATCATTAAGGATTAGGGTTAGGGTCAGGGTTAAATGCTTGGGTGCGGGTAATTGTTAGGGTCAGGGTTAAGGTTAACGCATAGGGTTAGTGTTAAGGGTTACGGGTAGGTTTAGGGTTCAGGGTTAGTGTTAGCATTAGGGCTTAAGGTTAGGATTAGGCGGTAGGTTAGATTTAGGGTTAGATCTAGGCGTTAGGGTAAGGGCTAGCGTTAGGGTTAAGAGATAGGGTTAGGTTTAATGCTTAGGATTAGGGTTAGGGTTTGGGGATAAAGTAAGTGTTAGGGGTTAGGTTTAAGGATCCAAGGTTAGGGTTATTTTTAGCTGTAGTGTTAGGGTTAGGGATAAGGGATCCCATTAGCATTAAGGGTTTTCCTTACTGTAGGGTTAAGGGTGAGGCTTAGAGTTAAAGGTTAAGGTTAGGGTCAGTGTTAAGATTTAGGGTGAGGGTTAACGGTTAGGGTAAAGGTTAAGCGTTAGGGTTAGGGATTAGTGATTAGGGTTTTTGGTTAGTGTTAGGGTTAGTGGTTAGGAGTTAGTGTTTTATGAAGGGGTATGGTTAGAATTAGGATTGGGGTTAGAGTTAGGGTGAGGTATAGGGGTTAGGTTTAGGGGTTAGTTTTAGGGTAAAAGGATAGGATTAGGGTTACGGGTTGGGCTTAGGTTTAGGGTTAAAGTTTACTGCTGGGGTTAGGGATAGGGTTCAGGGTTAGCTTTAGGGGTTCTGGTTAGGGTTAGGGGTTAGGTTAGTGTCAGGGTTAGGTCTAGTCGTGAGGGTAAGGTTTAGGGTTAGCTTTAAGAGCTAGGGTTAGGTTTAATGGTTAGGATTAGGATTAGGGTTAAGGGTGAGGGTAAGGCTTAGGGGTTAGGGTGAAGGGTTAGGGTCAAGGGTTAGGGTTTTTGTTAGGCATAGCGTTGGGGTTAGAAGTAAGGGTTACTGTCAGTGTTAGGGTTGTAGGTAGGGTTACGGTTAGGGTTAGCGGTTCAGAATTAGGGTTAGGGATTAGGTGTCACAGTGATGACTAGGAGATAGGGTTAGAATTATGGGATAGGGGTTGTTCTCAGGAAATGGGTTATGCATTAACGTTAGGATAAGAGGTTAAAGTTAGGCACACGGTGAGGTTTACGTGTTAAGGGGAGAAATAGGAACAGGGTTGGGTGTTATATTCAGGGTTAGGGTTATCTGTTAAAGGTATTGTTTAAGCTTAGCGCACGGGCCCTGTCTGCATTAGGCGGGCGGGGCTAGTTTACGGGGCTGGCATTGTACCCGGGAACCCACTCTATCATACTCAGGGTATGGGCCCGTGGGTTTCATGCAGGACACAGTGGTAGAGCCTCCTTTCACGCATGGCATGGGAGGATTGCAGGCTTTCTAAACTCTAAGAAAGCAAGAAGTCTGAGAATTAGATTTAGGGTTAGGATTGTGGTTAGGGTTAAGGATGAAGTTTAGTGTTAGGGTGAGGGCTTAGGGTTAGGGATTAGGGTTAGGGTTAAAGGTTACTCTTAGGTTTAACGGTTACACTTTGGTTTAGGGTTGAGGTTTACGGTTAGGGTTAAGATGAGGGGTTAGGGTTTGGTACAGGGTTAGGATTAAGTGTTAGGTTTAGGGTTGAAGATTAGGATTAGGGTTAGGATTAAAGGTTAGCGTGAGAGGTAACGCTTAGGGTTAAGGTTAAGAGTTAGGGTTTAGGGTTAGGGTTAGGGTTAGGGTTAGTTTTAGGGTTAGAGTTATGTGCTATGGTTTGTGTTAGAGGTTAGGGTTAGGTTTACTGGTCACGGTTAGGGTTACGTTTAGGGGGTAGCATTAGGGTTAGGGTTAGGGTTAAGGGATAGGATTAGGGATAAGTGTTGGGCTTAGGGTTAGGGTTTAGTGTTAAGGTTAGCATTAAGGATTACGGTTAGGGTCAGGGTTAAATGCTTGGGTGCGCGTAATGGTTAGGGTCATGGTTTAGGTTCACGGATAGGGTTAGTGTTAAGGGTTACGGGTAGGTTTAGGGTACAGGATTAGTGTTAGCATTAATGCTTAAGGTTAGGATTAGGCGGTAGGTTAGATTTAGGGTTAGATCTAGGCGTTAGGGTAAGGGCTAGCGTTAGGGTTAAGAGATAGGGTTAGGTTTAATGCTTAGGATTAGGGTTAGGGTTTGGGGTGAAAGTAAGTGTTAGGGGTTAGGTTTAAGGATCCAAGGTTAGGGTTATTTTTAGCTGTAGTGTTAGGGTTAGGGATAAGGGATCCCATTAGCATTAAGGGTCTTCCTTACTGTAGGGTTATGGGTTAGGCTTAGAGTTAAAGTTTAAGGTTAGGGTCAGTGTTAAGATTTAGGGTGAGGGTTAACGGTTAGGGTAAAGGTTAAGCGTTAGGGTTAGGGATTAGTGATTAGGGTTTTTGGTTAGTGTTAGGGTTAGCGGTTAGGAGTTAGTGTTTTATGAAGGGGTATGGTTAGAATTAGGATTGGGGTTAGAGTTAGGGTGAGGTATAGGGGTTAGGTTTAGGGGTTAGTTTTAGGGTAAAAGGATAGGATTAGGGTTACGGGTTGGGCTTAGGTTTAGGGTTAAAGTTTACTGCTAGGGTTAGGGATAGGGTTCAGGGTTAGCTTTAGGGGTTCTGTTAGGGTTAGGTGTTAGGTTAGTGTCAGGGTTAGGTCTAGTCGTGAGGGTAAGGTTTAGGGTTAGCTTTAAGAGCTAGGGTTAGGTTTAATGGTTAGGATTAGGATTAGGGTTAAGGGTTAGGGTAAGGCTTAGGGGTTAGGGTGAAGGGTTAGAGTCAAGGGTTAGGGTTTTTGTTAGGCGTAGCGTTGGGGTTAGAAGTAAGGGTTACTCTCAGTGTTAGGGTTGTAGGTAGGGTTACGGTTAGGGTTAGCGGTTTAGAATTAGGGTTAGGGATTAGGTGTCACAGTGATGACTAGGAGATAGTGTTAGAATTATGGGATAGGGGTTGTTCTCAGGAAATGGGTTATGCATTAACGTTAGGATAAGAGGTTAAAGTTAGGCGCACGGTGAGGTTTACGTGTTAAGGGGAGAAATAGGAACAGGGTTGGGTGTTATGTTCAGGGTTAGGGTTATCTGTTAAAGGTATTGTTTATGCTTAGCGCACGGGCCCTGTCTGCATTAGGCGGGCGGGGGGAGTTTAGGGGGCTGGGATTGTACCCGGGAACCCACTCTATCATACTCTGGGTGTGGGCCCGTGGGTTTCATGCAGGACACAGTGGTAGAGCCTCCTTTCACGCATGGCATGGGAGGATTGCAGGCTTCCTAAACTCTAAGAAAGCAAGAAGTCTGAGAATTAGATTTAGGGTTAGGATTGTGGTTAGGGTTAAGGATTAAGTTTAGTGTTAGGGTGAGGGCTTAGGGTTAGGGAATAGGGTTAGGGTTAAAGGTTACTCTTAGGTTTAACGGTTACACTTTGGTTTAGGGTTGAGGTTTACTGTTAGGGTTAAGATGAGGGGTTAGGTTTTGGTACAGGGTTAGGGTTAAGTGTTAGGTTTAGGGTTGAAGATTAGGATTAGGGTTAGGATTAAAGGTTAGCGTGAGAGTTAACGCTTAGGGTTAAGGTTAAGAGTTAGGGTTTAGGGTTAGGGTTACGGTTAGGGTTAGTTTTAGGGTTAGAGTTATGTGGTATGGTTTGTGTTAGAAGTTAGGGTTAGGTTTACTGGTCACGGTTAGGGTTACGTTTAGGGGGTACATTAGGGTTAGGGTTAGGGTTAAGGGATAGGATTAGGGTTAAGTGTTGTGCTTAGGGTTAGGGTTTAGTGTTAGGTTTATCATTAAGGATTAGGGTTAGAATTAGGGTTAAATGCTTGGGCGCGGGTAATGGTTAGGGTCAGGGTTAAGGTTCACGGATTGGGTTAGTGTTAAGTGTTACGGTAGGTTTAGGGTTCAGCGTTAGTGTTAGCATTAGGGCTTAAGGTTAGGATTAGGCGGTAGGTTAGATTTAGGGTTAGATCTAGGCGTTAGGGTAAGGGCTAGCGTTAGGGTTAAGAGATAGGGTAAGGTTTAATGCTTAGGATTAGGGTTAGGGTTTGGGGATAAAGTAAGTGTTAGGGGTTAGGTTTAAGGATCCAAGGTTAGGGTTATTTTTAGCTGTAGTGTTAGGGTTAGGGATAAGGGATCCCATTAGCATTAAGGGTCTTCCTTACTGTAGGGTTAAGGGTTAGGCTTAGAGTTAAAGGTTAAGGTTAGGGTCAGTGTTAAGATTTAGGGTGAGGGTTAACGGTTAGGGTAAAGGTTAAGCGTTAGGGTTAGGGATTAGTGATTAGGGTTTTTGGTTAGTGTTAGGGTTAGCGGTTAGGAGTTAGTGGTTTATGAAGGGGTATGGTTAGAATTAGGATTGGGGTTAGAGTTAGGGTGACGTATAGGGGTTAGGTTTAGGGGTTAGTTTTAGGGTAAAAGGACAGGATTAGGGTTACGGGTTGGGCTTAGGTTTAGGGTTAAAGTTTACTGCTGGGGTTAGGGATAGGGTTCAGGGTTAGCTTTAGGGGTTCTGTTAGGGTTAGGTGTTAGGTTAGTGTCAGGGTTAGGTCTAGTCGTGAGGGTAAGGTTTAGGGTTAGCTTTAAGAGCTAGGGTTAGGTTTAATGGTTAGGATTAGGATTAGGGTTAAGGGTGAGGGTAAGGCTTAGGGGTTAGGGTGAAGGGTTAGGGTCAAGGGTTAGGGTTTTTGTTAGGCATAGCGTTGGGGTTAGAAGTAAGGGTTACTGTCAGTGTTAGGGTTGTAGTTAGGGTTACGGTTAGGGTTAGCGGTTTAGAATTAGGGTTAGGGATTTGGTATCACAGTGATGACTAGGAGATAGGGTTAGAATTATGGGATAGGGGTTGTTCTCAGGATATGGGTTATGCATTAACGTTAGGATAAGAGGTTAAAGTTAGGCGCACGGTGAGGTTTACGTGTTAAGGGGAGAAATAGGAACAGGGTTGGGTGTTATGTTCAGGGTTAGGGTTATCTGTTAAAGGTATTGTTTATGCTTAGCGCACGGGCCCTGTCTGCATTAGGCGGGTGGGCGGAGTTTAGGGGGCTGGGATTGTACCCGGGAACCCACTCTATCATACTCTGGGTATGGGCCCGTGGGTTTCATGCAGGACACAGTGGTAGAGCCTCCTTTCACGCATGGCATGGGAGGATTCCAGGCTTTCTAAACTCTAAGCAAGAAAGAAGTCTGAGAATTAGATTTAGGGTTAGGATTCTGGTTAGGGTTAAGGATGAAGTTTAGTGTTAGGGTGAGGGCTTAGGGTTAGGGATAGGGTTAGGGTTAAAGGTTACTCTTAGGTTTAACGGTTACACTTTGGTTTAGGGTTGAGGTTTACGGTTAGGGTTAATATGAGGGGTTAGGGTTTGGTACAGGGTTAGGGTTAAGTGTGAGGTTTAGGGTTGAAGATTAGGATTAGGGTTAGGATTAAAGGTTAGCGTGAGAGTTAACGCTTAGGGTTAAGGTTAAGAGTTAGGGTTAAGGGTTAGGGTTAGGGTTAGTTTTAGGGTTAGAGTTATGTGCTATGGTTTGTGTTAGAGGTTAGGGTTAGGTTTACTGGTCATGGTTAGGGTTACGTTTAGGGGTTAGCATTAGGGTTATGGTTAGTGTTAGGGTTAAGTGATAGGATTAGGGTTAAGTGTTGGGCTTAGGGATAGGGTTTAGTGTTAAGGTTAGCATTAAGGATTAGGGTTAGGGTCAGGGTTAAATGCTTGGGTGCGGGTAATGGTTAGGGTCAGGGTTTAGGTTCAAGGATAGGGTTAGTGTTAAGGGTTACGGGTAGGTTTAGGGTTCAGGGATAGTGTTAGCATTAGGGCTTAAGTTTAGGATTAGGTGGTAGGTTAGATTTAGGGTTAGATCTAGGCGTTAGGGTAAGGGCTAGCGTTAGGTTTAAGAGATAGGATTAGGTTTAATGCTTAGGATTAGGGTTAGGGTTTGGGGTTAAAGTAAGTGTTAGGGGTTAGGTTTAAGGATCCAAGGTTAGGGTTATTTTTAGCTGTAGTGTTAGGGTTAGGGATAAGGGATCCCATTAGCATTAAGGGTCTTCCTTACTGTAGGGTTAAGGGTTAGGCTTAGCGTTAAAGATTAAGATTTAGGGTGAAGGTTAACGGTTAGGGTAAAGGTTAAGCGTTAGGGTTAGGGATTAGTGATTAGGGTTTTTGGTTAGTGTTAGGGTTAGCGGTTAGCAGTCAGTGTTTTATGAAGGGGTTAGGGTTAGGGTTAGGTTTAGGGGTATGGTTAAATTAGGATAAAAAAATAAAGCGCTAGAAGACCGCTCCCACACAGGAACAGCGGTGTGAATCCACGGAGAATCAGCGTGGGACAAACAGAGCGAGTGAGGTCTGAGGTGAACGAAAATTGGGAACGCGGGACAGACACTAGCCAGCGGAGCGCCGGTCGGATACACCGGCCCCCAGCCGGGGCGGGTGCAGCCTCTCGGGAAAGCGGCTAGCCCTCCGCTCCCAATTGAACAGAGCCCTGACCCAGGCCAGCGCAGAATCACTGAGGGATACGTGGCGCATTGGAGACAGGAGGCTTTTTTTGAGAAATTACCTTAGAACCTGGGGGATCTCAGCTGAGACAGCGCTTGGCGAGGAGGGACGGATCTGCCCCAGGGCAGAAAAACACAAAAGACTCCCGGACAGCAAATAGCGTTGTACCCTGTGCTGCCTTTTTCAGCAGTTCTCCAGCCGGTCACCCCCGGTGCGTGTCCTTGCTGGCCAGCCCCTGGGCAGTGGCGGTCTCTGCCTGCCGGGGAGCCGGTCCCCTCCAGCCCCGGAGCTTGGCAGGCGCCATCTTGAAAGCGAGAGCGAAACGGCTCGGGAGCCAAAAAGTGCCCAGCGGCTCTTTCTGCCGGTGCTGTCTTTTTCGGCGGTTCTCCAGCCGGTCACCCCCGGTGCGTGTCCTTACTGGCCAGCCCCTGGGCAGTGGCGGTCTCTGCCTGCCGGGGAGCCGGTCCCCTCCAGCCCCGGAGCTCGGCAGGCGCCATCTTGAAAGCGAGAGCGAAACGGCTCGGGAGCCAAAAAGTGCCCAGCGGCTCTTTCTGCCCGTGCTGCCTTTTTCGGCGGTTCTCCAGCCGGTGACCCCCCGGTGCGCATCCTTGCTCGCCAGCCCCTGGGCAGTGGCGGTCTCCGCCTGCCGGGGAGCCGGCCCCCTCCGGCCCCGGAGCTCGGCAGGCGCCATCTTGAAAGCGAAGGCAAAACCGCTCGGGAGCCAAAAAGTGCCCAGCGGCTCTTTCTGCCCGTGCTGCCTTTTTCGGCGGTTCTCCAGCCAGTGACCCCCCGGTGCGCGTCCTTGCTCGCCAGCCCCCAGGCAGTGGTGGTCTCTGCCTGCCGAGGAGCCGGTCTCCTCCAGCCCCGGAGCTCTGCAGGCGCCATCTTGAAAGCGAGGGCGAAACCGCTCGGGAGCCATAAAGTGCCGAGCGGCTCTCTTTGCCCGGCGCCCTCCGCTGGTCTCTGAACCAACTCCAGGAGTACGGGATATGCCGGGGCCGCGCTCGGGGTGAAGGGGCAGAGCTGCGCTAAGGCAAAAAAAAAAAAAAAACAACACGAACAAGAAGAATAGGCTCGCCGAACTGTATATTTTATTCTTGGTAAATTTCTCCTGGGTTTTGTTTGTTTGTGTTTGTTTTTGTGTTTTTTTGGGTTTTTTCTTTTTTTTCTTTCCTTTTCTTTTCTTTTTCTTTTTTTTTCCGGCGGCGGACAGCCTCGGCGGGCACCTTTGCCCTCTGGGCCTCTGGCTGCTGCGCCTTTTTGAGCACAGAGGTTGGATCCCCACCACCCTCGGAGCTGTGCGGGCGCACAGACGTCATCTTGAAATCCACTGCGAAACTGCCCGGGACCCAGCCGGGCGGGCGTGAAGGGGCGGAGCTGCGCTAAGGCGTAAAAACAAAAACATCTAATGGCCGCTCCGGACCCAGCCGAGCGGAAGTGAAGGGGCAGAGCTGTGCTAAGGCGTAAAACAAACAAACAAACAAAAAAACATTGAGTCGCTGAATTATATACTTCAGATTTGTGTATCTTTCTGTCTTGCGGTGTGGTGAAGTGCTATGTAGTTTGTTTTTGTTCATTTTTGTTGGCGTTTTTGGTGTTTTTTGGTTTGGCTTTTTGCGTTTCTTTTCTTTCTTTTTTTTTTTCTTTTTTTTTTCTTTTTTTTTTTCTTTTTCTTTCTTTCTTTTTCTTCTTTTTTTTCTTTTCTCTTTCGTTTTCTCCTCTTTCTTTTCTTTCTTTCCTTTTCTTTTTTCTTTTCTTTCTTTTTTTTTTTTTCTCTTCTCTTTCTCCTCTCTTTTCGCCTTCTAACTGGGGACCTACGGTGAGCTTCGGAACGGGCCAGGTCCCTGGCTCTGGTACATACCGGATCCTGAGTAGTCACCCCCAGGGCCGGAGATCTGCGGGCACGCAATTGCCACTCTAGGGCCCACAGCCAAGTCACTGCGGAGCAATAGGGTACCAAGAGGCTCCCTGGACGGCCCTCTCCCCTGGTCCACGGACCTTATATAGGATCCCCGCCCAAGTATATACACTGAATACTTCTCCAGAAGCGAGAGTGTGGAACCTGATCCCTGGGGACATTGGGCCAAGACAGACTTTTGCCCGTGGGAGCTACAGCAACTGGGGCGCTGAGCAAGCAAAGTCACCGTCCTCTCCCCATAGCTAGTATCTTGCCGGCAGACAGAGTCAGAAACCTCCCCTATAGAGGAAGAACCAAAGGGAAACAAACAAACAAACAAACAGAGAATTTCGGTCTACTATTAGTGTGGACCCTGCCTGCCTTCTGAAAGACCACAACACAGTGTCCTAACTCACCAAAGAGGTCCTGGATCACTCCAATCCTCTAGGATTGGACCCATCGGAAGCAGTCCCCCAACAGAAACAGAAAAATCTCTGAACAATACACAACAGTCTCCCCCTCTTGCCAAAAGAAGCAACATACCTAGACTGTTTCACAGCCTAAGAATAGAGCACAAAGAGTCCTGTTAACCAGACTAAACCTATAAGTAAAGATCCAACGACAAATCTAGATGGGAAGGGCCCAGCGAAAAAACACGGAGAGCAAAAAGAATCAAATGGAAAGCTCATCCCCAAAGAGAAATACCAGCTCCCAACCATTTGACACAAACCAGACTCAAAACACCAACATGTCACAGGAAGAATTCCAATTATGGATTATAAACAAGCTGAATAATATACAAGAATCAATGGATAAACAACACAAGGAAAACACACAAAAAATACAGGATTTGGAGGAAAAATTCACTAAAGAAATTGAAATATTGAAGAAAAACCAAACTGAACTCCTAGAAGTGAAGAATTCACTCAGAGAGCTACAAAACACTGTGGAAAGTCTCAAGAGCAGGGTAGATCAAACAGAGGAAAGAATCTCAGAAATTGAAGATAACTCCTTCCAACTAAATAAGTCAGTCACAGAGATAGATCGAAAAAGTAAGAGAAATGATCTGAGTCTTCAAGAAATGTGGGATTATGTGAAGAAACCTAACTTGAGAGTTATTGGCATTCCTGAGGGTGAAGAAGATAACAAGCAAGGGTTGGACAAGCTATTTGAAGACATAATCGAGGAAAATTTTCCAGGCCTTGCCAATACTCTAGACATACAGATTCAAGAAGCTCAAAGGACCCCTGGGAGATTCATAGCAAATAGGAAAACACCACGCCACGTAGTCATCAGGCTGACCAAAATATCCACTAAAGAGTCACTTCTCCGAGCTGTAAGGAGAAAGAAACAAGTAACTTACAAAGGAAAACCCATCAGAATTACACCAGATTTCTCAGCTGAAACCTTACAAGCAAGAAGAGGTTGGGGCCCCATTTTCACACTTCTGAAACAGAATAATGCCCAGCCTAGAATCTTGTACCCAGCTAAGCTAAGTTTTCTATACGAAGGAGAAATCAAGACATTCTCAGATAAACAAAGGTTGAGGGAATTCACCAAGACAAGACCAGCCCTCCAAGAAGTACTCAAAAGAGAATTATACACGGATCAGCACAAGAAAGATCCACGAATGTAAAACTACTCAAGAGCTAAAGATGAAATTCCAGATACCACAATGGCCCAGGAGAGAAAACATCACAATGAAGTTCTACCCAACAAGCTGAACAAAAAACTGTCTCACCTATCAGTTTTCTCAATAAATGTGAATGGCTTGAACTCCCCGCTCAAGAGACATAGACTGGCCCAATAGATAAAAAAATACAATCCAAGTATCTGCTGTCTTCAAGAAACTCACCTAACCTGCAAAGGTGCATTTAGACTGAAAATAAAAGGATGGAAATCGATATTTCAAGCAAATGGTAACCAAAAGAAAGCTGGGGTGGCAATCTTAATTTCCAATAACTTAGCTTTCAAACCAACAAAAATAATAAAAGACAAAGATGGCTACTACATACTGATTAAAGGCACAATTCATCAAGAAGCCATGACTATACTCAATATATATGCACCCAACCTAGGTGCACCTAGATTCATAAAGCAAACCCTACTAGATCTCAACCAAATGATAGATAACAATACTGTAATAGCTGGAGACTTTAACACCCCACTGACAGTACAGGACAGATCCTCTAAACAGAAAATAAACAAAGACATAATGGACCTCAATAGAATGCTAGAACAAATGGGCATGGCTGACATCTATAGGACATTCTACCCAAAGTCCACAGAATATACATTCTTCTCATCAGCTCACGGGACATTCTCTAAGATTGACCATGTCCTAGGACATAAATCATGTCTTCAAAAATTCAAAAAAATAGAAATTATACCATGCATCTTCTCAGATCACAGCGGAATAAAAGTAACAATGATCACAAACAGAAACCCTCACTCTTACTCAAAGTCATGGAAGCTAAATAACCTTCTCCTGAATAATTATTCTATAAAAGAAGAAATCAAGATGGAAATCAAAAATTTCTTTGAATTAAATGACAATGGAGATACAACTTATCAAAATCTATGGGATGCAGCTAAAGCAGTCCTGAGAGGAAAATTCATATCCATAAATGCCTATATCAAAAAGACAGAAAACATGCAAATAGACAACCTAACGAATAGACTCAAAGAACTGGAGAAAGAAGAACAGAACGATCCCAAACCCAGCAGAAGGCGAGAAATTACTAAGATCAAATCAGAACTAAATGAAAAGGACAACAAAGAAACTATAAGGGAAATTAATAAAACAAGAAGTTGGTTCTTTGAAAAGATAAACAAAATAGACACACCTCTGGCTAGACTAACCAAAAGCACAAAAGTAAAATCTCTAATAACCTCCATTAGGAACATGAAAGGAGAAATCACAACCGATGCTACAGAGATACAAGATATCATCTATGAATTCTACAAAAATCTTTATGCACACAAACTGGAGAACGTGGAGGAAATGGACAAATTTTTAGAAACACATAGTCTTCCCAGGCTCAACCAGGAAGAAATAGAGTACCTGAACAGACCGATATCAAGAACTGAAATCGAAACAGCAATAAAAAACCTTCCCAAAAAGAAAAGCCCTGGTCCAGATGGGTTCACACCTGAATTTTACCATACATACAAAGAAGAACTGGTGCCCATCCTACATAAACTATTCTCCAATATTGAGAAGGATGGAGTTCTCCCTAACACGTTCTACCAAGCCAATATAACATTAATACCAAAACCTGGAAAGGACACAACAAAAATAGAGAACTACAGACCAATTTCCCTCATGAATATAGATGCAAAAATTTTCAATAAAATACTAGCAAATCGAATCCAAGTACTTATCAAAAAAGTAATCCACCACGACCAAGTGGGCTTCATCCCCGAGATGCAGGGGTGGTTCAACATACGTAAATCTATAAATGTAATTCACCACATAAATAGAAGCAAAAACAAAAACCATATGATACTCTCATTAGATGCAGAAAAAGCATTTGACAAAATTCAACACCCTTTTATGATAAAAACGCTTAACAAAATAGGCATTGATGGAACCTACCTAAAAATGATACAAGCCATATATGACAAACCCACAGCCAACATCATACTGAATGGGGAAAAACTGAAAGCACTCCCACTTAGAACTGGAACCAGACAGGGCTGCCCATTGTCTCCATTACTTTTCAACATAGTATTGGAAGTCCTTGCGAGAGCTATCAGGCAAGAGAGCAGAATCAAGGGAGTCCAAATAGGGAAGGAAGAGATCAAACTCTCACTTTTTGCTGATGATATGATGTTATATCTGGAAAACCCCCAGGATTCAACCAAGAGACTCCTGGAATTGATTAAGGAATACAGCAAAGTCTCAGGCTACAAAATTAATATACACAAATCAGAGGCATTTATATATGCCAATAACAGTCAATCGGAAAACCAAATTAAAGACTCAATACCCTTCAAAATAGCAACAAAGAAAATAAAATATCTAGGTATATATCTAACTAAAGAGGTAAAGGACCTCTATAAGGAAAACTATGAAACACTGAGAAAAGAAATAGCAGAACTGGCAAATAGATGGAAAAATATACCATGCTCGTGGATCGGAAGAATCAACATTGTTAAAATGTCTATACTACCCAAAGTGATCTACAGATTCAATGCAATCCCTATTAAATTACCAACATCATTCTTTACAGACATAGAGAAAATAATTATACACTTTGTATGGAATCAAAGAAGACCCCGTATAGCAAAAGCAATTTTAAGCAACAAAAACAAAATGGGAGGTATTAATTTGCCAGACCTCAAACAATACTACAAGGCCGTGGTTCTTAAAACAGCCTGGTATTGGCACAAGTGCAGGGACACAGACCAGTGGAACACAACAGAAAATCCAAATATAGAACCATCCTCATATAGTCACCTAATTTTTGACAAAGCGGGAAAGAATATACCCTGGGGACAAGAATCCCTATTCAACAAATGGTGCTGGGAGAATTGGTTAGCCACTTGTAGAAGACTGAAACAGGACCCACAGCTTTCACCTCTCACAAAAATCAAATCACGGTGGATAACAGACTTAAACCTTAGGCGTGATACAATCAGAATTCTAGAAGAAAATGTAGGAAAGACTCTTACAGACATTGGCCTAGGCAAAGAATTTATGAAGAAGACCCCCAAGGCAATCACAGCAGCAACAAAAATAAATGAATGGGACATGATTAAATTAAAAAGCTTCTGCACAGCCAAAGAAACAGTCCAGAGAATAAACAGACCACCTACAGAATGGGAAAAAATTTTTGCATACTACACATCAGATAAAGGACTGATAACAAGAATCTATTTAGAACTCAGGAAAATCAGCAAGAAAAAATCAAGCAACCCTATCAAAAAGTGGGCAAAGGACATGAATAGAAATTTTTCAAAAGAAGATATAAAAATGGCTAACAAACATATGAAAAAGTGTTCAACATCTCTAATCATCAGGGAAATGCAAATCAAAACCACAATGAGATATCACTTAACCCCAATGAGAATGGCCTTTATCAAAGAAACCCAAAACAACACATGTTGGCGTGGATGTGGAGAGACAGGAACACTCATACACTGCTGGTGGGACTGCAAACTAGTGCAACCTCTGTGGAAAGCATTATGGAGGTATCTTAAACAGATTCAAGTAGACCTGCCATTTGACCCAGCAATCCCATTACTGGGCATATACCCAAAGGAAAAAAGGTCATTCTGTAACAAAGGCATGTGTACCCAAATGTTTATAGCAGCACAATTCACAATAGCAAAGATGTGGAAACAACCCAAATGCCCATCAATACATGATTGGATTAGTAAACTGTGGTATATGTATACCATGGAATACTACTCAGCTATAAGGAATGATGAAGATACAACATCTCTATGGTTCTCCTGGAGAGAGTTGGAACCCATTATATTAAGTGAAGTATCCCAAGAATGGAAAAACAAGCATCACATGTACTCACCAGAAAATTGGTTTCCTTGATCATCACCTAAATACAAATCTGGAAACGACACCAATTGGACATCAGACTG
>NW_027182903.1:202500-220000 GCF_041146395.1 Eulemur rufifrons | reverse complement strand
CAGTGTTAGGGTTGTAGGTAGGGTTACGGTTAGGGTTAGCGGTTTAGAATTAGGGTTTGGGATTAGGTGTCACAGTGATGACTAGGAGATAGGGTTAGAATTATGGGATAGGGGTTGTTCTCAGGAAATGGGTTATGCATTAACGTTAGGATAAGAGGTTAATGTTAGGCGCACGGTGAGGTTTACGTGTTAAGGGGAGAAATAGGAACAGGGTTGGGTGTTATGTTCAGGGTTAGGGTTATCTGTTAAAGGTATTGTTTATGCTTAGCGCACGGGCCCTGTCTGCATTAGGCGGGCGGGGGGAGTTTAGGGGGCTGGGATTGTACCCGGGAACCCACTCTATCATACTCTGGGTATGGGCGCGTGGGTTTCATGCAGGACACAGTGGTAGAGCCTCCTTTCACGCATGGCATGGGAGGATTGCAGGCTTTCTAAACTCTAAGAAAGCAAGAAATCTGAGAATTAGATTTAGGGTTAGGATTCTGGTTAGGGTTAAGGATGAAGTTTAGTGTTAGGGTGACGGCTTAGGGTTAGGGATTCGGGTTAGGGTTAAAGGTTACTCTTAGGTTTAACGGTTACACTTTGGTTTAGGGTTGAGGTTTACGGTTAGGGTTAAGATGAGGGGTTAGGGTTAGGTACAGGGTTAGGGTTAAGTGTTAGGTTTAGGGTTTAAGATTAGGATTAGGGTTAAGATTAAAGGTTAGCGTGAGAGTTAACGCTTAGGGTTAATGTTAAGAGTTAGGGTATAGGGCTAGGGTTAGGGTTAGGGTTAGGGTTCGTTTTAGGGTTACAGTTATGTGCTTTGGTTTGTGTTAGAGGTTAGGGTTAGGTTTACTGGTGACAGTTAGGGTTACGTTTAGGGGTTAGCATTAGGGTTAGTTTTAGGGTTAGGGTTAAGGAATAGGATTAGGGTTAAGTGTTGGGCTTAGGGTTAGGGTTTAGAGTTAGGGTTATCATTAAGGATTAGTGTTAGGGTCAGGGTTAAATGCTTGGGTGCGGGTAATGGTTAGGGTCAGGATTAAGGTTCACACATAGGGTTAGTGTTAAGGGTTACGGGTAGGTTTAGGGTTCAGGGTTAGAGTTAGCATTAGGGCTTAAGGTTAGGATTAGGCGGTAGGTTAGATTTAGGGTAAGATCTAGGCGTTAGGGTAAGGGCTAGCGTAAGGCTTAAGAGATAGGGTTAGGTTTAATGCTTAGGATTAGGGTTAGGGTTTGGGGTTAAAGAAAGTGTTAGGGGTTAGGTTTAAGGATCAAAGGTTAGGGTTATTTTTAGCTGTAGTGTTAGGGTTAGGGATAAGGGATCCCATTAGCATTAAGGGTCTTCCTTACTGTAGGGTTAAGGGTTAGGCTTAGAGTTAAAGGTTAAGGTAACGGTCAGTGTTAAGATTTAGGGTGAGGGTTAACGGCTAGGGTAAAGGTTAAGCGTTAGGGTTAGGGATTAGTGATTAGGCTTTTTGGTTAGTGTTAGTGTTAGCGGTTAGGAGTTAGTGTTTTATGAAGGGGTATGGTAGAATTAGGATTGGGGTTAGAGTTAGGGTTAGGTATAGGGGTTAGGTTTAGGGGTTAGTTTTAGGGTAAAAGGATAGGATTAGGGTTACGAGTTGGACTTAGGTTTAGGGTTAAAGTTTACTGCTTGGGTTAGGGATAGGGTTCAGGGTTAGCTTTAGGGGTTCTGGTTAGGGTTAGGTGTTAGGTTAGTGTCAGGGTTAGGTCTAGTCGTGAGGGTAAGGTTTAGGGTTAGCTTTAAGAGCTAGGGTTAGGTTTAATGGTTAGGATTAGGATTAGGGTTAAGGGTTAGGGTAAGGCTTAGGGGTTAGGGTGAAGGGTTAGGGTCAAGGTTTAGGGTTTTTGTTAGGCATAGCGTTGGGGTTAGAAGTAAGGGTTACTGTCAGTGTTAGGGTTGTAGGTAGGGTTACGGTTAGGGTTAGCGGTTTAGAATTAGGGTTAGGGATTAGGTGTCTCAGTGATGCCTAGGAGATAGGGTTAGAATTATGGGATAGGGGTTGTTCTCAGGAAATGGGTTATGCATTAACGTTAGGATAAGAGGTTAAAGTTAGGCGCACGGTGAGGTTTACGTGTTAAGGGGAGAAATAGGAACAGGGTTGGGTGTTATGTTCAGGGTTAGGGTTATCTGTTAAAGGTATTGTTTATGCTTAGCGCACGGGCCCTGTCTGCATTGGGAGGGCGGGAGGAGTTTAAAGGGCTGGGATTGTACCCGGGAACCCACTCTATCATACTCTGTGTATGAGCCCGTGCGTTTCATGCAGGACGCAGTGGTAGAGCCTCCTTTCACGCATGGCATGGGAGGATTGCATGCTTTCTAAACTCTAAGAAAGCAAGAAGTCTTAGAATTAGATTTAGGGTTAGGATTCTGGTTAGGGTTAAGGATGAAGTTTAGTGTTAGGGTGAGGGCTTAGGGTTAGGGATTAGGGTTAGGGTTAAAGGTTACTCTTAGGTTTAACCGTTACACTTTGGTTTAGGGTTGAGGTTTACGGTTAGGGTTAAGATGAGGGGTTAGGGTTTGGTACAGGGTTAGGGTTAAGTGTTAGGTTTAGGGTTGAAGATTAGGATTAGGGTTAGGATTAAAGGTTAGCGTGAGAGTTAACACTTAGGATTAAGGATAAAAGTTACGGTTTAGGGTTAGGGTTAGGGTTAGGGTTAGTTTTAGGGTTAGAGTTATGTGCTATGGTTTGTGTTAGAGGTTAGGGTTAGGTTTAATGGTCACGGTTAGGGTTACGTTTAGGGGGTAGCATTAGGGATAGGCTTAGGGTTAGGGTTAAGGGATAGGATTAGGGATAAGTGTTGGGCTTAGGGTTAGGGTTTAGTGTTAGGGTTAGCATTAAGGATTAGGGTTAGGGTCAGGGTTAAATGCTTGGGTGCGGGCAATGGTTAGGGTCAGGGTTAAGGTTCACGGACAGGGTTAGTGTTAAGGGTTACGGGTAGGTTTAGGTTTCAGGGTTAGAGTTAGCATTAGGGCTTAAGGTTAGGATTAGGCGGTAGGTTAGATTTAGGGTTAGATCTAGGCGTTAGGGTAAGGGCTAGCGTTAGGGTTAAGAGATAGGGTTAGGTTTAATACTTAGGAGTAGGGTTAGGGTTTGGGGTTAAAGTAAGTGTTAGGGGTTATGTTTAAGGATCCAAGGTTAGGGTTATTTTTAGCTGTAGTGTTAGGTTTAGGGATAAGGGATCCCATTAGCATTAAGGGTCTTCCTTCCTGTAGGGTTAAGGGTTAGGCTTAGACTTAAAGGATAATGTTAGGGTCAGTGTTAAGATTTAGGGTGAGGGTTAACGGTTAGGGTAAAGGTTAAGCGTTAGGGTTAAGGATTAGTGATTAGGGTTTTTGGTAAGTGTTAGGGTTAGCGGTTAGGAGTTAGTGTTTTATGAAGGGGTATGGTTAGAATTAGAATTGGGGTTAGAGTTAGGGTGAGGTATAGGGGTTAGGTTTAGGGGTTAGTTTTAGGGTAAAAGGATAGGATTAGGGTTACGGGTTGGGCTTAGGTTTAGGGTTAAAGTTTACTGCTAGGGTTAGGGATAGGGTTCAGGGTTAGCTTTAGGGGTTCTGGTTAGGGTTAGGTGTTAGGTTAGTGTCAGGGTTAGGTCTAGTCGTGAGGGTAAGGTTTAGGGTTAGCTTTAAGAGCTAGGGTTAGGTTTAATGGTTAGGATTAGGATTAGGGTTAAGGGTTAGGGTAAGGCTTAGGGGTTAGGGTGAAGGGTTAGGGTCAAGGGTTAGGGTTTTTGTTAGGCATAGCGTTGGGGTTAGATGTAAGGGTTACTGTCAGTGTTAGGGTTGTAGGTAGGGTTACGGTTAGGGTTAGCGGTTTAGAATTAGGGTTAGGGATTAGGTGTCACAGCGATGACTAGGAGATAGGTTTAGAATTATGGGATAGGGGTTGTTCTCAGGAAATGGGTTATGCATTAACGTTAGGATAAGAGGTTAAAGTTAGGCGCACGGTGAGGTTTACGTGTTAAGGGGAGAAATAGGAACAGGGTTGGGTGTTATGTTCAGGGTTAGGGTTATCTGTTAAAGGTATTGTTTATCCTTAGCGCACGGGCCCTGTCTGCATTAGGCGGGCGGGGGGAGTTTAGGGGGCTGGGATTGTACCCGGGAACCCACTCTATCATACTCTGGGTATGGGCCCGTGGGTTTCATGCAGGACACAGTGGTAGAGCCTCGTTTCACGCATGGCATGGGAGGATTGCAGGCTTTCTAAATTCTAAGAAAGCAAGAAGTCTGAGAATTAGATTTAGGGTTAGGATTCTGGTTAGGGTTAAGGATGAAGTTTAGTGTTAGGGTGATGGCTTAGGGTTAGGGAATAGGGTTAGGGTTAAAGGTTACTCTTAGGTTTAACTGTTACACTTTGGTTTCGGGTTGAGGTTTACGGTTAGGGTTAAGATGAGGGGTTAGGGTTAGGTACAGGGTTAGGATTAAGTGTTAGTTTTAGGGTTGAAGATTAGGATTAGGGTTAGGATTAAAGGTTAGCGTGAGAATTAACGCTTAGGGTTAATGTTAAGAGTTAGGGTTTAGGGTTAGGGTTAGGGTTAGGGTTCGGGTTACTTTTAGGGTTAGAGTTATGTGCTATGGTTTGTGTTAGAAGTTACGGTTAGGTTTACTGTTCACGGTTAGGGTTACGTTTAGGGGGTAGCATTAGGGTTAGGGTTAGGGTTAAGGGATAGGATTAGGGATAAGTGATGGGCTTAGGGTTAGGGTTTAGTGTTAGGGTTAGCATTAAGGATTAGGCTTAGGGTCAGGGTTAAATGCTTGGGTGCGGGTAATGGTTAGGGTCAGGGTTAAGGTTCACGGATAGGGTTAGTGTTAAGGGTTACGGGTAGGTTTAGGGTTCAGGGTTAGTGTTAGCATTAGGGTTAAGGTTAGGATTAGGCGGTAGGTTAGATTTAGGGTTAGATCTAGGCGTTAGGGTAAGGGCTAGCGTTAGGGTTAAGAGATAGTGTTAGGTTAAATGCTTAGGATTAGGGTTAGGGTTTGGGGTTTAAGTAAGTGTTAGGGGTCAGGTTTAAGGATCCAAGGTTAGGGTTATTTTTAGCTGTAGTGTTAGGGTTAGGGATAAGGGATCCCATTAGCATTAAGGGTCTTCCTTACTGTAGGGTTAAGGGTTAGGCTTAGAGTTAAAGGTTAAGGTTAGGGTCAGTGTTAAGATTTAGGGTGAGGGTTAACGGTTAGGGTAAAGGTTAAGCGTTAGGGTTAGGGCTTAGTGATTAGGGTTTTTGGTTAGTGTTAGGGTTAGCGGTTAGGAGTTAGTGTTTTATGAAGGGGTATGGTTAGAATTAGGATTGGGGTTAGAGTTAGGGTGAGGTATAGGGGTTAGGTTTAGGGATTAGTTTTAGGGTAAAAGGATAGGATTAGGGTTACGGGTTGGGCTTATGTTTAGGGTTAAAGTTTACTGCTAGGGTTAGGGATAGGGTTCAGGGTTAGCTTTAGGGGTTCTGGTTAGGGTTAGGTGTTAGGTTAGTGTCAGGGTTAGGTCTAGTCGTGAGGGTAAGGTTTAGGGTTAGCTTTAAGAGCTAGGGTTAGGTTTAAAGGTTAGGATTAGGATTAGGGTTAAGGGTTAGGGTAAGGCTTAGGGGTTAGGGTGAAGGGTTAGGGTCAAGGGTTAGGGTTTTTGTTAGGCGTAGCGTTGGGGTTAGAAGTAAGGGTTACTGTCAGTGTTAGGGTTGTAGGTAGGGTTACGGTTAGGGTTAGCGGTTTAGAATTAGGGTTAGGGATTAGGTGTCACAGTGATGACTAGGAGATAGGGTTAGAATTATGGATAGGGGTTGTTCTCAGGAAATGGGTTATGCATTAACTTTAGGACAAGGGGTTAAAATTAGGCACACGGTGAGGTTTACGTGTTAAGGGGAGAAATAGGAACAGGGTTGGGTGTTATGTTCAGGGTTAGGGTTATCTGTTAAAGGTATTGTTTAATCTTAGCGCACGGGCCCTGTCTGCATAAGGCGGGCGGGGGGAGTTTAGGGGGCTGGGATTGTACCCGGGAACCCACTCTATCATACTCTGGGTATGGGCCCATAGGTTTCATGCAGGACACAGTGGTAGAGCCTCCTTTCACGCATGGCATGGGAGGATTGCAGGCTTTCTAAACTCTAAGAAAGCAAGAAGTATGAGAATTAGATTTAGGGTTAGGATTATGGTTAGGGTTAAGGATGAAGTTTAGTGTTAGGGTGAGGGCTTAGGGTTAGGGATTAGGGTTAGGGTTAAAGGTTACTCTTAGGTTTAACGGTTACACTTTGGTTTAGGGTTGAGGTTTACGGTTAGGGTTAAGATGAGGGGTTAGGGTTTGCTACAGGGTTAGGGTTAAGTGTTAGGTTTAGGGTTGAAGATTAGGATTAGGGTTAGGATTAAAGGTTAGCGTGAGAGTTAACGCTTAGGGTTAAGGTTAAGAGTTAGGGTTTAGGGTTTAGGGAGGGTTAGGGTTAGTTTTAGGGATAGAGTTATGTGCTATGGTTTGTGTTAGAGGTTAGGGTTAGGTTTACTGGTCACGGTTAGGGTTACGTTTAGGGGGTAGCATTAGGGTTAGGGTTAGGGTTAAGGGATAGGATTAGGGTTAAGTGTTGGGCTTAGGGTTAGGGTTTAGTGTTAGGTTTATCATTAAGGATTAGGGGTAGAATCAGGGTTAAATGATGGGTGCGGGTAATGGTTAGGGTCAGGGTTAAGGTTAACGGATAGGGTTAGTGTTAAGGGTTATGGGTAGGTTTAGGGTTCAGGGTTAGTGTTAGCATTGGGGCTTAAGGTTAGGATTAGGCGGTAGGTTAGATTTAGGGTTAGATCTAGGCTTTAGGGTAAGGGCTAGCGTTAGGGTTAAGAGATAGGGTTAGGTTTAATGCTTAGGATTAGGGTTAGGTTTTGGGGTTAAAGTAAGTGTTAGGGGTTAGGTTTAAGGATCCAAGGTTAGGGTTATTTTTAGCTGTAGTGTTAGGGTTAGGGATAAGGGATCCCATTAGCATTAAGGGCCTTCCTTACTGTAGGGTTAAGGGTTAGGCTTAGCATTAAAGATTAAGATTTAGGGTGAGGGTTAACGGTTAGGGTAAAGGTTAAGCGTTAGGGTTAGGGATTAGTGATTAGGGTTTTTGGTTAGTGTTAGGGTTAGCGGTTAGGAGTTAGTGTTTTATGAAGGGGTATGGTTAGAATTAGGATTGGGGTTAGAGTTAGGGTGAGGTATAGGGGTTAGGTTTAGGGGTTAGTTTTAGGGTAAAAGGATAGGATTAGGGTTACAGGTTGGGCTTAGGTTTAGGGTTAAAGTTTACTGTTGGGGTTAGGGATAGGGTTCAAGGTTAGCTTTAGGGGTTCTGGTTAGGGTTAGGTGTTAGGTTAGTGTCAGGGTTAGGTCTAGTCGTGAGGGTAAGATTTAGGGTTAGCTTTAAGAGCTAGGGTTAGGTTTAAGGGTTAGGATTAGGATTAGGGTTAAGGGTTAGGGTAAGGCTTAGGGGTTAGGGTGAAGGGTTACGGTCAAGGGTTAGGGTTTTTGTTAGGCATAGCGTTGGGGTTAGAAGTAAGGGTTACTGTCAGTGTTAGGGTTGTAGGTAGGGTTACGGTTAGGGTTAGCGGTTTAGAATTAGGGTTAGGGATTAGGTGTCACAGCGATGACTAGGAGATAGGGTTAGAATTATGGGATAGGGGTTGTTCTCAGGAAATGGGTTATGCATTAACGTTAGGATAAGAGGTTAAAGTTAGGGGCACGGTGAGGTTTACGTGTTAAGGGGAGAAATAGGAACAGGGTTGGGTGTTATGTTCAGGGTTAGGGTTATCTGTTAAAGGTATTGTTTAAGCTTAGCGCACGGGCCCTGTCTGCATTAGGCGGGCGGGGCTAGTTTACGGGGCTGGCATTGTACCCGGGAACTCACTCTATCATACTCAGGGTATGGGCCCGTGGGTTTCATGCAGGACACAGTGATAGAGCCTCCTTTCACGCATGACATTGGAGGATTGCAGGCTTTCTAAACTCTAAGAAAGCAAGAAGTCTGAGAATTAGATTTAGGGTTAGGATTTGGTTAGGGTTAAGGATGAAGTTTAGTGTTAGGGTGAGGGCTTAGGGTTAGGGAATAGGGTTAGGGTTAAAGGTTACTCTTAGGTTTAACGGTTACACTTTGGTTTTGGGTTGAGGTTTACGGTTAGGGTTAAGATGAGGGGTTAGGGTTTGGTACAGGGTTAGGGTTAAGTGTTAGGTTTAGGGTTGAAGATTAGGATTAGGGTTAGGATTAAAGGTTAGCGTGAGAGTTAACGCTTAGGGTTAAGGTTAAGAGTTAGGGTTTAGGGTTAGGTTTAGGGTTAGTTTTAGGGTTAGAGTTATGTGCTATGGTTTGTGTTACAGGTTAGGGTTAGGTTTACTGGTCACGGTTAGGGTTACGTTTAGGGGTTAGCATTAGGGATAGGGTTAGGGTTAGGGTTAAGGGATAGGATTAGGGTTAAGTGTTGGGCTTAGGGTTAGGGTTTAGTGTTAGGTTTATCATTAAGGATTAGGGTTAGGGTCAGGGTTAAATGCTTGTGTGCGGGTAATGGTTAGGTTCAGGGTTAAGGTTCACGGATAGGGTTAGTGTTAAGGGTTACAGGTAGGTTTAGGTTTCAGGGTTAGTGTTAGCATTAGTGCTGAAGGTTAGGATTAGGCGGTAGGTTAGATTTAGGGTTAGATCTAGGCGTTAGGGTAACGGCTAGCGTTAGGGTTAAGAGATAGGGTTAGGTTTAATGCTTAGGACTAGGGTTAGGGTTTGGGGTTAAAGTAAGTGTTAGGGGTTAGGTTTAAGGATCCAAGGTTAGGGTTATTTTTAGCTGTAGTGTTAGGGTTAGGGATAAGGGATCCCATTAGCATTAAGGGTCTTATTTACTGTCGGGTTAAGGGTTAGGCTTAGAGTAAAAGGATAAGGTTAAGGTCAGTGTTAAGATTTAGGGTGAGGGTTAACGGTTAGGGTAAAGTTTAAGCGTTAGGGTTAGGGATTAGTGATTAGGGTTTTTGGTTAGTGTTAGGGTTAGCGGTTAGGAGTTAGTGTTTTATTAGGGGTATGGTTAGAATTAGGATTGGGGTTAGAGTTAGGGTGAGGTATAGGGGTTAGGTTTAGGGGTTAGTTTTAGGGTAAAAGGATAGGATTAGGGTTACGGGTTGGGCTTAGGTTTAGGGTTAAAGTTTACTGCTGGGGTTAGGGATAGGGTTCAGGGTTAGCTTTAGGGGTTCTGGTTAGGGTTAGGTGTTAGGTTAGTGTCAGGGTTAGGTCTAGTCGTGAGGGTAAGGTTTAGGGTTAGCTTTAAGAGCTAGGGTTAGGTTTAATGGTTAGGATTAGGATTAGGGTTAAGGGTTAGGGTAAGGCTTAGGGGTTAGGGTGAAGGGTTAGGGTCAAGGGTTAGGGTTTTTGTTAGGCATAGCGTTGGGGTGAGAAGTAAGGGTTACTGTCAGTGTTAGGGTTGTAGGTAGGGTTACGGTTAGGGTTAGCGTTTTAGAATTAGGGTTAGGGATTAGGTGTCACAGTGATGACTAGGAGATAGGGTTAGAATTATGGGATAGGGGTTGTTCTCAGGAAATGGGTTATGCATTAACGTTAGGATAAGAGGTTAATGTTAGGCGCACGGTGAGGTTTACGTGTTAAGGGGAGAAATAGGAACAGGGTTGGGTGTTATGTTCAGGGTTAGGGTTATCTGTTAAAGGTATTGTTTATGCTTAGCGCACGGGCCCTGTCTGCATTAGGCGGGCGGGGGGAGTTTAGGGGGCTGGGATTGTACCCGGGAACCCACTCTATCATACTCTGGGTATGGGCCCGTGGGTTTCATGGAGGACACAGTGGTAGAGCCTCCTTTCACGCATGGCATGGGAGGATTGCAGGCTTTCTAAACTCTAAGAAAGCAAGAAGTCTGAGAATTAGATTTAGGGTTAAGATTCTGGTTAGGGTTAAGGATGAAGTTTAGTGTTAGGGTGAGGGCTTAGGGTTAGGGATTAGGGTTAGGGTTAAAGGTTACTCTTAGGTTTAACGGTTACACTTTGGTTTAGGGTTCAGGTTTAAAGTTAGGGTTAAGATGAGGGGTTAGGGTTTGGTACAGGGTTAGGGTTAAGTGTTAGGTTTAGGGTTGAAGATTAGGATTAGGGTTAGCATTAAAGGTTAGCGTGAGAGTTAACGCTTAGGGTTAATGTTAAGAGTTAGGGTATAGGGCTAGGTTTAGGGTTAGGGTTAGTTTTAGGGTTAGAGTTATGTGCTATGGTTTGTGTTAGAGGTTAGGGTTAGGTTTACTGGTCACGGTTAGGGTTAAGTTTAGGGGGTAGCATTAGGGTTAGGGTTAGGTTTAAGGGATAGGATTAGGGATAAGTGTTGCGTTTAGGGTTAGGGTTTAGTGTTAGGGTTAGCATTAAGGATTAGGGTTAGGGTCAGGGTTAAATGTTTGGGTGCGGGTAATGGTTAGGTTCAGGGTTAAGGTTCATGGATAGGGTTAGTGTTAAGGGTTACGGGAAGGTTTAGGGTTCAGGGTTAGAGTTAGCATTAGGGCTTAAGGTTAAGATTAGGCGGTATGTTAGATTTAGGGTTAGATCTAGGCGTTAGGGTAAGGGCTAGCGTTAGGGTTAAGAGATAGGCTTAGGTTTAATGCTTAGGATTAGGGTTAGGGTTTGGGGTTAAAGTAAGTGTTAGGGGTTAGGTTTAAGGATCCAAGGTTAGGGTGATTTTTAGCTGTAGTTTTAGGGTTAGGGATAAGGGATCCCATTAGCATTAAGGGTCTTCTTTACTGTAGGGTTAAGGGTTAGGCTTAGAGTTAAAGGTTAAGGTTAGGGTCAGTGCTAAGATTTAGGGTGAGGGTTAACGGTTAGGGTAAAGGTTAAGCATTAGGGTTAGGGATTAGTGATTAGGGTTTTTGGTTAGTGTTAGTGTTAGCGGTTAGGAGTTAGTGTTTTATGAAGGGGTATGGTTAGATTCAGGATTGGGGTTAGAGTTAGGGTGAGGTATAGGGGTTAGGTTCAGGGGTTAGTTTTAGGGTAAAAGGATAGGATTAGGGTTACGGGTTGGGCTTAGGTTTAGGGTTAAAGTTTACTGCTAGGGTTAGGGATAGGGTTCAGGGTTAGCTTTAGGGGTTCTGGTTAGGGTTAGGTGTTAGGTTAGTGTCAGGGTTAGGTCTAGTCGTGAGGGTAAGTTTTAGGGTTAGCTTCAAGATTTAGGGTTAGGTTTAATGGTTAGGATTAGGATTAGGGTTAAGGGTTAGGGTAAGGCTTAGGGGTTAGGGTGAAGGGTTAGGGTCAAGGGTTAGTGTTTTTGTTAGGCATAGCGTTGGGGTTAGAAGTAAGGGTTACTGTCAGTGTTAGGGTTGTAGGTAGGGTTACGGTTAGGGTTAGCGGTTTAGAATTAGGGTTAGGGATTAGGTGTCACAGTGATGACTAGGAGATAGGGTTAGAATTATGGGATGGGGTTGTTCTAAGGAAATGGGTTATGCATTAACGTTAGGATAAGAGGTTAAAGTTAGGCGCACGGTGAGGTTTACGTGTTAAGGGGAGAAATAGGAACAGGGTTCGGTATTATGTTCAGGGTTAGGGTTATCTGTTAAAGGTATTGTTTATGCTTAGCGCACGGGCCCTGTCTGCATTAGGCGGGCGGGGGGAGTTTAGGGGGCTGGGATTGTACCCGGGAACCCACTCTATCATACTCTGTGTATGGGCCCATGGGTTTCATGCAGGACACAGTGGTAGAGCCTCCTTTCACGCATGGCATGGGAGGATTGCAGGCTTTCTAAACTCTAAGAAAGCAAGAAGTCTGAGAATTAGATTTAGGGTTAGGATTCTGGTTAGGGTTAAGGATGAAGTTCAGTGTTAGGGTGAGGGCTTAGGGTTAGGGAATAGGGTTAGGGTTAAAGGTTACTCTTAGTTTTAATGGTTACACTTTGGTTTAGGGTTGAGGTTTACGGTTAGGGTTAAGATGAGGGATTAGGGTTTGGTACAGGGTTAGGGTTAAGTGTTAGCTTTAGGGTTGAAGATTAGGATTAGGGTTAGGATTAAAGGTTAGCGTGAGAGTTAACGCTTAGGGTTAAGGTTAAGAGTTAGGGTTTAGGGTTAGGGTTAGGGTTAGTTTTAGGGTTCGAGTTATGTGCTATGGTTTGTGTTAGAGTTTAGGGTTAGGTTTACGGGTCACGGTTAGGGTTACTTTTAAGGGTTAGCCTTAGGGTTAGTGTTAGGGTTAGGGTTAAGGGATAGGATTAGGGTTAAGTGTTGGGCTTAGGGTTAGGGTTTAGTGTTAAGGTTAGCATTAAGGATTAGGGTTAGGGTCAGGGTTAAATGCTTGGGTGCGGGTAATGGTTAGGGTCAGGCTTAGGGTTCACGGATAGGGTTAGTGTTAAGGGTTACGGGTAGGTTTAGGGTTCAGGGTTAGTGTTAGCATTAGGGCTAAAGGTTAGGATTAGGCGGTAGGTTAGATATAGGGTTAGATCTAGGCGTTAGGGTAAGGGCTAGCGTTAGGGTTAAGAGATAGGGTTAGGTTTAATGCTTAGGATTATGGTTAGGGTTTGGGGTTAAAGTAAGTGTTAGGGGTTAGGTTTAAGGATCCAAGGTTAGGGTTATTTTTAGCTGTAGTGTTAAGGTTAGGGATAAGGGATCCCATTAGCATTAAGGGTCTTCCTTACTGTAGGGTTAAGGGTTAGGCTTAGAGTTAAAGGTTAAGGTTAGGGTCAGTGTTAAGATTTAGGGTGAGGGTTAACGGTTAGGGTAAAGGTTAAGCGTTAGGGTTAGGGCTTAGTGATTAGGGTTTTTGGTTAGTGTTAGGGTTAGCGGTTAGGAGTTAGTGTTTTATGAAGGGGTATGGTTAGATTCAGGATTGGGGTTAGAGTTAGGGTGAGGTATAGGGGTTAGGTTTAGGGGTTAGTTTTAGGGTAAAAGGATAGGATTAAGGTTACGGGTTCGGCTTAGGTTTAGGGTTAAAGTTTACTGCTAGGATTAGGGATAGGGTTCAGGGTTAGCTTTAGGGGTTCTGGTTAGGGTTAGGTGTTAGGTTAGTGTCAGGGTTAGGTCTAGTCATGAGGGTAAGGTTTAGGGTTAGCTTTAAGAGCTAGGGTTAGGTTTAATGGTTAGGATTAGGATTAGGGTTAAGGGTTAGGGTAAGGCTTAGGGGTTAGGGTGAAGGGTTAGGGTCAAGGGTTAGGGTTTTTGTTAGGCATAGTGTTGGGGTGAGAAGTAAGGGTTACTGTCAGTGTTAGGGTTGTATTTAGGGTTACGGTTAGGGTTAGCGGTTTAGAATTAGGGTTAGGGATTAGGTGTCACAGTGATGACTAGGAGATAGGGTTAGAATTATGGGATAGGGGTTGTTCTCAGGAAATGGGTTATGCATTAACGTTAGGATAAGAGGTTAAAGTTAGGCGCACGGTGAGGTTTACGTGTTAAGGGGAGAAATAGGAACAGGGTTGGGTGTTATGTTCAGGGTTAGGGTTATCTGTTAAAGGTATTGTTTATGCTTAGTGCACGGGCCCTGTCTGCATTAGGCGGGCGGGGGGAGTTTAGGGGGCTGGGATTGTACCCGGGAACCCACTCTATCATACTCTGGGTATGGGCCCGTGGGTTTCATGCAGGACACAGTGGTAGAGCCTCCTTTCACGCATGGCATGGGAGGATTGCAGACTTTCTAAACTCTAAGAAAGCAAGAAGTCTGAGAATTAGATTTAGGGTTAAGATTCTGGTTAGGGTTAAGGATGAAGTTTAGTGTTAGGGTGAGGGTTTAGGGTTAGGGATTAGGGTTAGGGTTAAAGGTTACTCTTAGGTTTAACGGTTACACTTTGGTTTAGGGTTCAGGTTTAAAGTTAGGGTTAAGATGAGGGGTTAGGGTTTGGTACAGGGTTAGGGTTAAGTGTTAGGTTTAGGGTTGAAGATTAGGGTTAGGGTTAGCATTAAAGGTTAGCGTGAGAGTTAACGCTTAGGGTTAATGTTAAGAGTTAGGGTATAGGGCTAGGGTTAGGGTTAGGGTCATTTTTAGGGTTAGAGTTATGTGCTATGGTTTGTGTTAGAGGTTAGGGTTAGGTTTACTGGTCACGGTTAGGGTTAAGTTTAGGGGGTAGCATTAGGGTTAGGGTTAGGTTTAAGGGATAGGATTAGGGATAAGTGTTGGGTTTAGGGTTAGGGTTTAGTGTTAGGGTTAGCATTAAGGATTAGGGTTAGGGTCAGGGTTAAATGTTTGGGTGCGGGTAATGGTTAGGGTCAGGGTTAAGGTTCACGGATAGGGTTAGTGTTAAAGGTTACAGGTAGCTTTAGGGTTCAGGGTTAGAGTTAGCATTAGGGCTTAAGGTTAAGATTAGGCGGTAGGTTAGATTTAGGGTTAGATCTAGGCGTTAGGGTAAGGGCTAGCGTTAGGGTTAAGAGATAGGCTTAGGTTTAATGCTTAGGATTAGGGTTAGGGTTTGGGGTTAAAGTAAGTGTTAGGGGTTAGGTTTAAGGATCCAAGGTTAGGGTGATTTTTAGCTGTAGTGTTAGGGTTAGGGATAAGGGATCCCATTATCATTAAGGGTCTTCTTTACTGTAGGGTTAAGGGTTAGGCTTAGAGTTAAAGGTTAAGGTTAGGGTCAGTGCTAAGATTTAGGGTGAGGGTTAACTGTTAGGGTAAAGGTTAAGCATTAGGGTTAGGGATTAGTGATTAGGGTTTTTGGTTAGTGTTAGGGTTAGCGGTTAGGAGTTAGTGTTTTATGAAGGGGTATGGTTAGAATTAGGATTGGGGTTAGAGTTAGGGTGAGGTATAGGGGTTAGGTTCAGGGGTTAGTTTTAGGGTAAAAGGATAGGATTAGGGTTACGGGTTGGGCTTAGGTTTAGGGTTAAAGTTTACTGCTAGGGTTAGGGATAGGGTTCAGGGTTAGCTTTAGGGGTTCTGGTTAGGGTTAGGTGTTAGGTTAGTGTCAGGGTTAGGTCTAGTCGTGAGTGTAAGTTTTAGGGTTAGCTTTAAGAGTTAGGGTTAGGTTTAATGGTTAGGATTAGGATTAGGGTTAAGGGTTAGGGTAAGGCTTAGGGGTTAGGGTGAAGGGTTAGGGTCAAGGGTTAGGGTTTTTATTAGACATAGCGTTGGGGTTAGAAGTAATGGTTACTGTCAGTGTTAGGGTTGTAGGTAGGGTTACGGTTAGGGTTAGCGGTTTAGAATTAGGGTTAGGGATTAGGTGTCACAGTGATGACTAGGAGATAGGGTTAGAATTATGGGATAGGGGTTGTTCTCAGGAAATGGGTTATGCATTAACGTTAGGATAAGAGGTTAATGTTAGGAGCACGGTGAGGTTTACGTGTTAAGGGGAGAAATAGGAACAGGGTTGGGTGTTATGTTCAGGGTTAGGGTTATCTGTTAAAGGTATTGTTTATGCTTAGCGCACGGGCCCTGTCTGCATTAGGCGGGCGGGGAGTTTAGGGGACTGGGATTGTACCCGGGAACCCACTCTATCATACTCTGGGTATGGGCCCGTGGGTTTCATGCAGGACACAGTGGTAGAGCCTCCTTTCACGCATGGCATGGGAGGATGGCAGGCTTTCTAAACTCTAAGGAAGCAAGAAGTCTGAGAATTAGATTTAGGGTTAGGATTATGGTTAGGGTTAAGGATGAAGTTTAGTGTTAGGGCGAGGGCTTAGGGTTAGGGATTAGGGTTAGGGTTAAAGGTTACTCTTAGGTTTAACGGTTTCACTTTGGTTTAGGGTTGAGGTTTACGGTTAGGGTTAAGATGAGGGGTTAGGGTTTGGTAGAGGTTTAGGGTTAAGTGTTAGGTTTAGGGTTGAAGATTAGGATTAGGGTTAGGATTAAAGGTTAGCGTGAGAGTTAACGCTTAGGGTTAAGGTTAAGAGTTAGGGTTTAGGGTTAGGGTTAGGGTTAGTTTTAGGGTTAGAGTTATGTGCTATGGTTTGTGTTAGAAGTTAGGGTTAGGTTTACTGGTCACGGTTAGGGTTAAGTTTAGGGGGTAGCATTAGGGTTAGGGTTAGGGTTAAGGGATAGGATTAGGGATAAGTTTTGGGCTTAGGGTTAGGCTTTAGTGTTAGTGTTAGCATTAAGGATTAGGGTTATGGTCATGGTTAAATGCTTGGGTGCGGGTAATGGTTAGGGTCAGGGTTAAGGTTAACGGATAGCGTTAGTGTTAAGGGTTACGGGTAGGTTTAGGGTTCAGGGTTAGTGTTAGCATTAGTGCTTAAGGTTAGGATTAGGCGGAAGGTTAGATTTAGGGTTAGATCTAGGCGTTAGGGTAAGGGCTAGCGTTAGGGTTAAGAGATAGGTTTAGGTTTAATGCTTAGGATTAGGGTTAGGGTTTGGGGTTAAAGTAAGTGTTAGGGGTTAGGTTTAAGGATCCAAGGTTAGGGTTATTTTTAGCTGTAGTGTTAGGGTTAGGGATAAGGGATCCCATTAGCATTAAGGGTCTTCCTTACTATAGGGTTAAGGTTTAGGCTTAGAGTTTAAGGTTAAGGTTAGGGTCAGGGTTAAGTTTTAGGGTGAAGGTTAACGGTTAGGGTAAAGGTTAAGCGTTAGGGTTAGGGATTAGTGATTAGGGTTTTTGGTTAGTGTTAGGGTTAGCGGTTAGGAGTTAGTGTTTTATGAAGGGGTATGGTTAGAATTAGGACTGGGGTTATAGTTAGGGTGAGGTATAGGGGTTAGGTTTCGGGGTTAGTTTTAGGGAAAAGGATAGGATTAGGGTTACGTGTTGGGCTTAGGTTTAGGGTTAAAGTTTACTGCTGGGGTAGGGATAGGGTTCAGGGTTAGCTTTAGGGGTTCTGGTTAGGGTTAGGTGTTAGGTTAGTGTCAGGGTTAGGTCTAGTCGTGAGGGTAAGGTTTAGGGTTAGCTTTAAGAGCTAGGGTTAGGTTTAATGGTTAGGATTAGGATTAGGGTTAAGGGTTAGGGTAAGGCTTAGGGGTTAGGGTCAAGGGTTAGGGTCCAGGGTTAGGGTTTTTGTTAGGCATAGCGTTGAGGTTAGAAGTAAGGGTTACTGTCAGTGTTAGGGTTGTAGATAGGGTTTCGGTTAGGGTTAGCGGTTTAGAATTAGGGTTAGGGATTAGGTGTCACAGTGATGACTAGGAGATAGGGTTAGAATTATGGGATGGGGTTGTTCTCAGGAAATGGGTTCTGCATTAACGTTAGGATAAGAGGTTAAAGTTAGGCGCACGGTGAGGTTTACGTGTTAAGGGGAGAAATAGGAACAGGGTTGGGTGTTATGTTCAGGGTTAGGGTTATCTGTTAAAGGTATTGTTTATGCTTAGCGCACGGGCCCTGTCTGCATTAGGCGGGCGGGGGGAGTTTAGGGGGCTGGGATTGTACCCGGGAACCCACTCTTTCATACTCTAGGAATGGGCCCGTGGGTTTCATGCAGGACACAGTGGTAGAGCCTCCTTTCACGCATGGCATGGGAGGATTGCAGGCTTTCTAAATTCTAAGAAAGCAAGAAGTCTGAGAATTAGATTTAGGGTGAGGATTCTGGTTAGGGATAAGGATGAAGTTTTGTGTTAGGGTGAGGGCTTAGGGTTAGGGAATAGGGTTAGGGTTAAAGGTTACTCTTAGGTTTAACGGTTACACTTTGGTTTAGGGTTGAGGTTTACGGTTAGG
>NW_027182903.1:180000-192500 GCF_041146395.1 Eulemur rufifrons | reverse complement strand
GTTAGGGGTAGGGGTAGGGTTATGGGTTAGGGTTAGGGGTTAGGGTTAGGGGTTAGGTGTTAGGGTTAGGGGATAGGATTAGCGTTTGGTTTAGGGTTCGGATTCGGGTTCGGGGTTAGGGTTAGGGGTGAGGGTTAGGGTTAGGGGTTAGGGTTAGGGTTAGGGGTTAGGGTTAGGGTTTGAGGTTAGGGTTAGGGTTAGGGGTTAGGGTTAGCGTTAGGGTTACGGTAGGGTTAGGGTAGGGTTGGGTTGTGTTAGGGTTAGGGTTTAGGGTTAGGGTTAGCGGTTAGGGTTAGGGTTAGGGTTGGGTTAGGTTTAGGGTTAGGGTTGGGTTAGGGTTAGGCGTTAGGGTTAGGGGTTAGGGTTAGGCTTAGGGGTAGGGGTAGAGGTAGGGTTAGGATTAGGGTTAGGGTTGGGTTAGGGTTAGGGTTAGGGTAGGGGTTAGGGGTTACGGTTAGGGATTAGGTTTAGGGTTAGGGGTTAGGGTTAGGTGTTAGGGTTAGGGTTAGGGGTTAGGGTAAGGGTTAGGGTTAGGGTTAGGGGTTACGGGTAGGGTTAGGGGTTAGGGTTAGGGTTAGGGGTTAGGGTTAGGGTTTGGGGTTAGGATTAGGGTTAGGGGTTAGGGTTAGGGTTAGGGTTATGAGTTAGGGTTAGGGGTTAGAGTTAGGGTTAGGGTTGGGGTTAGGGTTAGGGTTGGGGTTGGGGTTGGGGTTAGGGTTAGGGTTGGGGTTAGGGGTCAGGGTTGGGGTTGAGGTTAGGGTTAGGGTTAGGGGTTAGTGTTAGGGTTAGCGGTTAGGGTTAGGGTAGGGTTGGCTTAGGGTTAGGGTTAGGGGTTAGGGTTAGGGTTAGGGAAGGGTAGAGTTAGGGTTAGGGTTTGGGTTAGGGTTAGGTTTGGGTTAGGGTTAGGGGTAGGGGTAGGGGTTAGGGTTGGGATTAGGGGTTAGGGTTAGGGTTAGGGGTTAGGGTTAGGGATAGGGTTTGGGTTAGGGTTAGGGTTAGTGGTTTGGGTTAGGGTTAGGGGTTAGGGTTAGGGTTTGGGTTAGGGTTAGGGGTTAGGGTTAGAGTTAGGGTAGGGTTAGGGTTGGGTTAGGGTTAGGGTTAGGGGTTAGGGTTAGGGTTAGGGGTTAGTGTTAGGGGTTAGGGTTAGGGGTTAGGGTTAGGATTAGGGTTTAGGGTTAGGGTTAGGGTTAGGGGTTAGGGTTAGGGTTAGGGGTTAGGGTTGGGGTTGGGGTTGGGCCTAGGGTTTGGGGTTAGGGTTAGGCGTTGGGATAGGGTTAGGGTTACGGTTAGGGGTTAGGGTTAAGGTTAGGGCTAGGGTTAGGGCTAGGGTTAGGGTTAGGGTTGGGTTAGGGTTAGGGGTTAGGGTTAGGGTTAGGGGTTAGGGTTAGGGGTTAGGGTTAGGGGTTAGAGGTTAAGGTTAGGGTTAGGGGTAGGGTTAGGGTAGGGTTAGCGTTAGGGTTAGGGTTTAGGGTTAGGTTTAGGGGTTAGGGTTAGGGTTAGGGGGTTAGGGTTAGGGTTAGAGTTAGGGGTTAGGGTTAGGGTTAGGGGTTAGGGTTAGGGTCATGGTCAGGGTCAGGGTCAGGTGTTAGCGTCAGGTTCAGGGTCAGGGTTTGGGGTTAGGGGTTAGGGTTAGGGTTAGGGGTTAGGGTTAGGGGTTAGGGTTAGGGTTAGGGGTTAGGGTTAGGGTTAGTGTTGGGTTAGGGTTATGGTTAGGGTAGGGTTAGGGTTAGGGTTAGGGGTTAGGGTTAGTGTTAGCGGTTAGGGTTAGGGTTGGGGTTAGGATTAGGGTTAGGGGTTAGGGTTAGGGTTAGGGGTTAGGGTTACGGTTAGGGGTTAGGGTTAGGGTAAGGGTAGGGGTTAAGTGTTAGGGTTGGGGTTGGGGTTACGGGTTAGGGTTAGGGTTAAGTTTAGGGGGTTAGGGTTAGGGTTAGGGTTGGGTTAGGGTTAGGGTTAGGTTTAGGGTTGGGGTTAGGGTTAGGGTTAGGGTTAGGGTTGGGTTAGGGTTAGGGATTGGGTTAGGGTTAGGGTTAGGGTTACGTGCTATGGTTTGTGTTAGAGGTTTGGGTTAGGTTTACTGGTCACGGTTAGGGTTACGTTTAGGGGTTAATATTAGGGTTAGGGTTTGTGTTAAGGGATAGGATTAGTGTTAAGTGTTGGGCTTAGGGTTAGGGTTTAGTTTTAGGGTTATCATTAAGGATTAGGGTTAGGGTCAGGGTTAAATGCTTGGATGCGGGTAATGGTTAGGGTCAGGGTTAAGGTTCAAGGATAGGGTTAGTGTTAAGGGTTACGGGTAGATTTAGGTTTCAGGGTTAGAGTTAGCATTAGGGCTTAAGGTTAGGATTAGGCGGTAGGTTAGATTTAGGATTAGATCTTGGCGTTAGGGTAAGGGCTAGCGTTAGGGTTAAGAGTTAGGGTTAGGTTTACTGCTTAGGATTAGGGTTAGGGTTTGGGGTTAAAGTAAGTGTTAGGGGTTAGGTTTAAGGATACAAGGTTAGGGTTATTTTTAGCTGTAGTGTTAGGGTTAGGGATAAGGGATCCCATTAGCATTAAGGGTCTTCCTTACTCTAGGGTTAAGGGTTAGGCTTAGAGTTAAAGTTTAAGGTTAGGGTCAGTGTTAAGATTTAGTTTTAGAGTTAACGGTTAGGGTAAAGGTTAAGCATTAGGGTTAGGGATTAGTGATTAGGGTTTTTGGTTAGTGTTAAGGTTAGCGTTTAGGAGTTAGTGTTTTATGAAGGGGTATGTTTAGAATTAGGATTGGGGTTAGAGTTAGGGTGAGGTGTAGGGGTTAGGTTTAGGGGTTAGTTTTAGGGTAAAAGGATAGGATTAGGGTTACGGGTTGGGCTTAGGTTTAGGGTTAAAGTTTACTGCTAGGGTTAGGGATAGGGTTCAGGGTTAGCTTTAGGGGTTCTGGTTAGGGTAAGTGTTAGGTTAGTGTCAGGATTAGGTCTACTCATGAGGGTAATGTTTAGGGTTAGCTTTAAGAGCTAGGGTTAGGTTTAATGGTTAGGATTAGGATTAGGGTTAAGGGTTAGGGTAAGGCTTAGGGGTTAGGGTGAAGGGTTAGGGTCAAGGGTTAAGGTTTTTCTTAGGCATAGCGTTGGGGTTAGAATTAAGGGTTACTGTCAGTGTCAGGGTTGTAGGTAGGGTTACGGTTAGGGTTAGTGGTTTAGAATTAGGGTTAGGGATTAGGTGTCACAGTGATGACTAGGAGATAGGGTTAGAATTATGGGATAGGGGTTGTTCTCAGGAAATGGGTTATGCATTAACGTTAGCATAAGAGGTTAAAGTCAGGCGCACGGTGAGGTTTACGTGTTAAGGGGAGAAATAGGAACAGGGTTGGGTGTTATCTTCAGGGTTAGGGTTATCTGTTAAAGGTATTGTTTATGCTTAGCGCACGGGCCCTGTCTGCATTAGGCGGGCGGGGGGAGTTTAGGGGGCTGGGGTTGTACCCGGGAACCCACTCTATCATACTCTGGGTATGGGCCCGTGGGTTTCATGCAGGACACAGTGGTAGAGCCTCCTTTCACGCATGGCATGGGAGGATTGCAGGCTTTCTAAACTCTAAGAAAGCAAGAAGTCTGAGAATTAGATTTAGCGTTAGGATTATGGTTAGGGTTAAGGATGAAGTTTAGTGTTAGGGTGAGGGCTTAGGGTTAGGGCTTAGCGTTAGGGTTAAAGGTTACTCTTAGGTTTAACGGTTACACTTTGGTTTAGGGTTGAGGTTTACGGTTAGGGTTAAGATGAGGGGTTAGGGTTTGGTACAGGTTTAGGGTTAAGTGTTAGGTTTAGGGTTGAAGATTAGGATTAGGGTTAGGATTAAAGGTTAGGGTGAGAGTTAAGGCTTAGGGTTAAGGTTAAGAGTTAGGGTTTAGGGTTAGGGTTAGGGTTAGGGTTAGTTTTAGGTTTAGAGTTATGTGCTATGCTTTGTGTTAGAGGTTAGGGTTAGGTTTACTGGTCACGGTTAGGGTTACGTTTAGGGGGTAGCATTAGGGTTAGGGTTAGGGTTAAGGGATAGTATTAGGGTCAAGTGTTGGGCTTAGGGTTAGGGTTTAGTGTTAGGTTTATCATTAAGGATTACGTTTAGGGCCAGGGTTAAAGGCTTGGGTGCGGGTAATGGTTAGGGTCAGGGTTAAGGTTCACGGATAGGGTTAGTGTTAAGGGTTACGGTTAGGTTTAGGTTTCAGGGTTAGTGTTAGCATTAGTGCTTAAGGTTAGGATTAGGCGGTAGGTTAGATTTAGGGTTAGATCTAGGCGTTAGGGTAAGGGCTAGCGTTAGGGATAAAAGACAGGTTTAGGTTTAATGCTTAGGATTAGGGTTAGGGTTTGGGGTTAGAGTAAGTGTTAGGGGTTAGGTTTAAGGATCCAAGGTTAGGGTTATTTTTAGCTGTAGTGTTAGGGTTAGGGATAAGGGATCCCATTAGCATTAAGGGTCCTCCTTACTGTAGGGTTAAGGGTTAGGCTTAGAGTTAAAGGTTAAGGTTAGGGTCAGTGTTAAGATTTAGGGTGAGGGTTAACGGTTAGGGTAAAGGTTAAGCGTTAGGGTTAGGGATTAGTGATTAGGGTTTTGGTTAGTGTTAGGGTTAGCGGTTAGGACTTAGTGTTTTATGAAGGGGTGTGGTTAGAATTAGGATTGGGGTTAGAGTTAGGGTGAGGTATAGGGGTTAGGTTTAGGGGTTAGTTTTAGGGTAAAAGGATACGATTAGGGTTACGGGTTGGGCTTAGGTTTAGGGTTAAAGTTTACTGCTGGGGTTAGGGATAGGGTTCAGGGTTAGCTTTAGGGGTTCTGGTTAGGGTTATGTGTTAGGTTAGTGTCAGGGTTAGGTCTAGTCGTGAGGGTAAGGTTTAGGGTTAGCTTTAAGAGCTAGGGTTAGGTTTAATGGTTAGGATTAGGATTAGGGTTAAGGGTTAGGGTAAGGCTTAGGGGTTAGGGTGAAGGGTTAGGGTCAAGGGTTAGGGTTTTTGTTAGGCATAGCGTTGGGGTTAGAAGTAAGGGTTACTGTCAGTGTTAGGGTTGTAGGTAGGGTTACGGTTAGGGTTAGCGGTTTAGAATTAGGGTTCGGGATTAGGTGTCACAGTGATGACTAGGAGATAGGGTTAGAATTATGGGATAGGGGTTGTTCTCAGGAAATGGTTTATGCATTAACGTTAGGATAAGAGGTTAAAGTTAGGCGCACGGTGAGGTTTACGTGTTAAGGGGAGAAATAGGAACAGGGTTGGGTGTTATGTTCAGGGTTAGGGTTATCTGTTAAAGGTATTGTTTATGCTTAGCGCACGGGCCCTGTCTGCAGTAGGCGGGCGAGGGCAGTTTAGGGGGCTGGGATTGTACCCGGGAACCCACTCTATCATACTCTGGGTATGGGCCCGTGGGTTTCATGCAGGACACAGTGGTAGAGCCTCCTTTCACGCATGGCATGGGAGGATTGCAGGCTTTCTAAACTCTAAGAAAGCAAGAAGTCTGAGAATTAAATTTAGGGTTAGGATTCTGGTTAGGGTTAAAGATGAAGTTTAGTGTTAGGGTTAGGGCTTAGGGTTAGGGATTAGTGTTAGGGTTAAAGGTTACTCTTAGGTTTAACGGTTACACTTTGGTTTAGGGTTGAGGTTTACGGTTAGGGTTAAGATGAGGGGTTAGGGTTTGGTACAGAGTTAGGGTTAAGTGTTAGGTTTAGGGTTGAAGATTAGGATTAGGGTTAGGATTAAAGGTTAGCGTGAGAGTTAACGCTTAGGGTTAAGGTTAAGAGTTAGGGTTTAGGGATAGGGTTAGTTTTAGGGTTAGAGTTATGTGCTATGTTTTGTGTAAGAGGTTAGGGTTAGGTTTACTGGTCACGGTTAGGGTTATGTTTAGGGGGTAGCATTAGGGTTAGGGTTAGGGTTAAGGGATAGGATTAGGGATAAGTGTTGGGCTTAGGGTTAGGGTTTAGTGTTAGGGTTAGCATTAAGGATTAGGGTTAGGGTCAGGGTTAAATGCTTGGGTGCGGGTAATTGTTAGGGTCAGGATTAAGGTTCACGGATAGGGTTAGTGTTAAGGGTTACGGGTAGGTTTAGGGTTCAGGGTTAGTGTTAGCATTAGGGCTTAAGGTTAGGATTAGGCGGTAGGTTAGATTTAGGGTTAGATCTAGGCGTTAGGGTAAGGGCTAGCGTTAGGGTTAAAAGATAGGTTTAGGTTTAATGCTTAGGATTAGTGTTAGGGTTAGGGGTTAAAGTAAGTGTTAGGGGTTAGTTTTAAGGATCCAAGGTTAGGGTTATTTTTAGCTGTAGTGTTAGGGTTAGGGTCTAAGGGATCCCATTAGCATTAAGGGTCCTCCTTACTGTAGGGTTAAGGGTTAGGCTTAGAGTTAAAGGTTAAGGTTAGGGTCAGTGTTAAGATTTAGGGTGAGGGTTAACGGTTAGGGTAAAGGTTAAGCGTTAGGGTTAGGGATTAGTGATTAGGGTTTTTGGTTAGTGTTAGGGTTAGCGGTTAGGAGTTAGTGTTTTATGAAGGGGTATGGTTAGAATTAGGATTGGGGTTAGAGTTAGGGTGAGGTATAGGGGTTAGGTTTAGGGCTTAGTTTTAGGGTAAAAGGATAGGATTAGGGTTACGGGTTGGGCTTAGCTTTAGGGTTAAAGTTTACTGCTAGGGTTAGGGATAGGGTTCAGGGTTAGCTTTAGGGGTTCTGGTTAGGGTTAGGTGTTAGGTTAGTGTCAGGGTTAGGTCTAGTCGTGAGGGTAAGGTTTAGGGTTAGCTTTAAGAGCTAGGGTTAGGTTTAATGGTTAGGATTAGGATTAGGGTTAAGGGTTAGGGTAAGGCTTAGGGGTTAGGGTGAAGGGTTAGGGTCAAGGGTTAGGGTTTTTGTTAGGCATAGCGTTGGGGTTAGAAGTAAGGGTTACTGTCAGTGTTAGGGTTGTAGGTAGGGTTACGGTTAGGGTTAGCGGTTTAGAATTAGGGTTAGGGATTAGGTGTCACAGTGATGACTAGGAGATAGGGTTAGAATTATGGGATAGGGGTTGTTCTCAGGAAATGGGTTATGCATTAACGTTAGGATAAGAGGTTAAAGTTAGGCGCACGGTGAGGTTTACGTGTTAAGGGGAGAAATAGGAACAGGGTTGGGTGTTATGTTCAGGGTTAGGGTTATCTGTTAAAGGTATTGTTTATGCTTAGCGCACGGGCCCTGTCTGCATTAGGCGGGCGGGGGGAGTTTAGGGGGCTGGGGTTGTACCCGGGAACCCACTCTATCATACTCTGGGTATGGGCCCGTGGGTTTCATGCAGGACACAGTGGTAGAGCCTCCTTTCACGCATGGCATGGGAGGATTGCAGGCTTTCTAAACTCTAAGAAAGCAAGAAGTCTGAGAATTAGATTTAGCGTTAGGATTATGGTTAGGGTTAAGGATGAAGTTTAGTGTTAGGGTGAGGGCTTAGGGTTAGGGCTTAGCGTTAGGGTTAAAGGTTACTCTTAGGTTTAACGGTTACACTTTGGTTTAGGGTTGAGGTTTACGGTTAGGGTTAAGATGAGGGGTTAGGGTTTGGTACAGGTTTAGGGTTAAGTGTTAGGTTTAGGGTTGAAGATTAGGATTAGGGTTAGGATTAAAGGTTAGGGTGAGAGTTAAGGCTTAGGGTTAAGGTTAAGAGTTAGGGTTTAGGGTTAGGGTTAGGGTTAGGGTTAGTTTTAGGTTTAGAGTTATGTGCTATGCTTTGTGTTAGAGGTTAGGGTTAGGTTTACTGGTCACGGTTAGGGTTACGTTTAGGGGGTAGCATTAGGGTTAGGGTTAGGGTTAAGGGATAGTATTAGGGTCAAGTGTTGGGCTTAGGGTTAGGGTTTAGTGTTAGGTTTATCATTAAGGATTACGGTTAGGGCCAGGGTTAAAGGCTTGGGTGCGGGTAATGGTTAGGGTCAGGGTTAAGGTTCACGGATAGGGTTAGTGTTAAGGGTTACGGATAGGTTTAGGTATCAGGGTTAGTGTTAGCATTAGTGCTTAAGGTTAGGATTAGGCGGTAGGTTAGATTTAGGGTTAGATCTAGGCGTTAGGGTAAGGGCTAGCGTTAGGGATAAAAGACAGGTTTAGGTTTAATGCTTAGGATTAGGGTTAGGGTTTGGGGTTAGAGTAAGTGTTAGGGGTTAGGTTTAAGGATCCAAGGTTAGGGTTATTTTTAGCTGTAGTGTTAGGGTTAGGGATAAGGGATCCCATTAGCATTAAGGGTCTTCCTTACTGTAGGGGTAAGGGTTAGGCTTAGAGTTAAAGGTTAAGGTTAGGGTCAGTGTTAAGATTTAGGGTGAGGGTTAACGGTTAGGGTAAAGGTTAAGCGTTAGGGTTAGGGATTAGTGATTAGGGTTTTTGGTTAGTGTTAGGGTTAGCGGTTAGGAGTTAGTGTTTTATGAAGGGGTATGGTTAGAATTAGGATTGGGGTTAGAGTTAGGGTGAGGTATAGGGGTTAGGTTTAGGGGTTAGTTTTAGGGTAAAAGGATAGGATTAAGGTTACGGGTTGGGCTTAGGTTTAGGGTTAAAGTTTACTGCTAGGGTTAGGGATAGGGTTCAGGGTTAGCTTTAGGGGTTCTGGTTAGGGTTAGGTGTTAGGTTAGTGTCAGGGTTAGGTCTAGTCGTGAGGGTAAGGTTTAGGGTTAGCTTTAAGAGCTAGGGTTAGGTTTAATGGTTAGGATTAGGATTAGGGTTAAGGGTTAGGGTAAGGCTTAGGGGTTAGGGTGAAGGGTTAGGGTGAAGGGTTAGGGTTTTTGTTAGGCATAGCGTTGGGGTTAGAAGTAAGGGTTACTGTCAGTGTTAGGGTTGTAGGTAGGGTTACGGTTAGGGTTAGCGGTTTAGAATTAGGGTTAGGGATTAGGTGTCACAGTGATGACTAGGAGATAGGGTTAGAATTATGGGATAGGGGTTGTTCTCAGGAAATGGGTTATGCATTAACGTTAGGATAAGAGGTTAAAGTTAGGCGCACGGTGAGGTTTACGTGTTAAGGGGAGAAATAGGAACAGGGTTGGGTGTTATGTTCAGGGTTAGGGTTATCTGTTAAAGGTATTGTTTATGCTTAGCGCACGGGCCCTGTCTGCATTAGGCGGGCGGGGGGAGTTTAGGGGGCTGGGATTGTACCCGGGAACCCACTCTATCATACTCTGGGTATGGGCCCGTGGGTTTCATGCAGGACACAGTGGTAGAGCCTCCTTTCACGCATGGCATGGGAGGATTGCAGGCTTTCTAAACTCTAAGAAAGCAAGAAGTCTGAGAATTAGATTTAGGGTTAGGATTCTGGTTAGGGTTAAGGATGAAGTTTAGTGTTAGGGTGAGGGCTTAGGGTTAGGGATTAGGGTTAGGGTTAAAGGTTACTCTTAGGTTTAACGGTTACACTTTGGTTTAGGTTTGAGGTTTACGGTTAGGGTTAAGATGAGGGGATAGGGTTTGGTACAGCATTAGGGTTAAGTGTTAGGTTTAGGGTTGAAGATTACGATTAGGGTTAGGATTAAGGGTTAGCTTGAGAGTTAACGCTTAGGGTTAAGGTTAAGGGTTAGGGTTTAGGGTTAGGGGTAGTTTTAGGGTTAGAGTTATGTGCTATGGTTTGTGTTAGAGGTTAGGGTTAGGTTTACTGGACACGGTTAGGGTTACGTTTAGGGGGTAGCATTAGGGTTAGGGTTAGGGTTAAGGGATAGGATTAGGGATAAGTGTTGGGCTTAGGGTTAGGGTTTAGTGTTAGGTTTAGCATTAAGGATTAGGGTTAGGGTCAGGGTTAAATGCTTGGGTGCGGGTAATGGTTAGGGTCAGGATTAAGGTTCACGGATAGGGTTAGTGTTAAGAGTTACGGGTAGGTTTAGGGTTCAGGGTTAGAGTTAGCATTAGGGCTTAAGGTTAGGATTAGGCGGTAGGTTAGATTTAGGGTTAGATCTAGGCGTTAGGGTAAGGGCTAGCGTTAGGGTTAAGAGATAGGGTTAGGTTTACTGCTTAGGATTTTGGTTAGGGTGTGGGGTTAAAGTAAGTGTTAGGGGTTAGGTTTAAGGATCCAAGGTTAGGGTTATTTTTAGCTGTAGTGTTAAGGTTAGGGATAAGGGATCCCATTAGCATTAAGGGTCTTCCTTGCTGTAGGGTTAAGGGTTAGGCTTAGAGTTAAAGGTTAAGGTTAGGGTCAGTGTTAAGATTTAGGGTGAGGGTTAACGGTTAGGGTAAAGGTTAAGCGTTAGGGTTAGGGATTAGTGATTAGGGTTTTTGGTTAGTGTTAGGGTTAGCGGTTAGGAGTTAGTGTTTTATGAAGGGGTATGGTTAGAATTAGGATTGGGGTTAGAGTTAGGGTGAGGTATAGGGGTTAGGTTTAGGGGTTAGTTTTAGGGTAAAAGGATAGGATTAGGGTTACGGGTTGGGCTTAGGTTTAGGGTTAAGGTTTATTGCTAGGGTTAGGGATAGGGTTGAGGGTTAGCTTTAGGGGTTCTGGTTAGGGTTAGGTGTTAGGTTAGTGTCAGGGTTAGGTCTAGTCGTGAGGGTAAGGTTTAGGGTTAGCTTTAAGAGCTAGGGTTATGTTTAATGGTTAGGATTAGGATTAGGGTTAAGGGTTAGGGTAAGGCTTAGGGGTTAGGGTGAAGGGTTAGGGTCAAGGGTTAGGGTTTTTGTTAGGCATAGCGTTGGGGTTAGAAGTAAGGGTTACTGTCAGTGTTAGGGTTGTAGGTAGGGTTACGGTTAGGGTTAGCGGTTTAGAATTAGGGTTAGGGATTAGGTGTCACAGTGATGACTAGGAGATAGGGTTAGAATTATGGGATAGGGGTTGTTCTCAGGAAATGGGTTATGCATTAACGTTAGGATAAGAGGTTAAAGTTAGGCGCACGGTGAGGTTTACGTGTTAAGGGGAGAAATAGGAAGAGGGTTGGGAGTTATGTTCAGGGTTAGGGTTATCTGTTAAAGGTATTGTTTATGCTTAGCGCACGGGCCCTGTCTGCATTAGGCGGGCGGGGGGAGTTTAGGGGGCTGGGATTGTACCCGGGAACCCAGTCTATCATACTCTGGGTATGGGCCCGTGGGTTTCATCCAGGACACAGTGGTAGAGCCTTCTCTCACGCATGGCATGGGAGGATTGCAGGCTTTCTAAACTCTAAGAAAGCAAGAAGTCTGAGAATTAGATTTATGGTTAGGATTCTGGTTAGGGTTAAGGATGAAGTTTAGTGTTAGGGTGAGGGCTTAGGGTTAGGGATTAGGGTTAGGGTTAAAGGTTACTCCTAGGTTTAACGGTTACACTTTGGTTTAGGGTTGAGGTTTACGGTTAGGTTTAAGATGAGGGGTCAGGGTTTGGTACAGGGTTAGGGTTAAGTGTTAGGTTTAGGGTTGAAGATTAGGATTAGGGTTAGGATTAAAGGTTAGCGTGAGAGTTAACGCTTAGGGTTAAGGTTAAGAGTTAGGGTTTAGGGTTAGGGTTAGGGTTAGGGTTAGTTTTAGGGTTAGAGTTATGTGCTATGGTTTGTGTTAGAGGTTAGGGTTAGGTTTACTGGTCACGGTTAGGGTTACGTTTAGGGGTTAGCATTAGGGTTAGAGTTAGGGTTAAGGGATAGGATTAGGGTTAAGTGTTGGGCTTAGGGTTAGGGTTTAGTGTTAGGGTTAGCATTAAGGATTAGTGTTAGGGTCAGGGTTAAATGCTTGGGTGCGGGTAATGGTTAGGGTCAGGGTTAAGGTTCACGGATAGGGTTAGTGTTAAGGGTTACGGGTAGGTTTAGGGTTCAGGGTTAGTGTTAGCATTAGGGCTTAAGGTTAGGATTAGGCGGTAGGTTAGATTTAGGGTTAGATCTAGGAGTTAGGGTAAGGGCTAGCGTTAGGGTTAAGAGATAGGGTTAGGTTTAATGCTTAGGATTAGGGTTAGGGTTAGGGGTTAAATTAAGTGTTAGGGGTTAGGTTTAAGGATCAAAGGTTAGGGTTATTTTTAGCTGTAGTGTTAGGGTTAGGGAGAAGGGATCCCATTAGCATTAAGGGTCTTCCTTACTGTAGGGTTAAGGGTTAGGCTTAGAGTTAAAGGTTCAGGTTAGGGTCAGTGTTAAGATTTAGGGTGAGGGTTAACGGTTAAGGTAAAGGTTAAGCGTTAGGGTTAGGGATTAGTGATTAGGGTTTTTGGTTAGTGTTAGGGTTAGCGGTTAGGAGTTAGTGTTTTATGAATGGGTATGGTTAGAATTAGGATTGGGGTTAGAGTTAGGGTGAGGTATAGGGGTTAGGTTTAGGGGTTAGTTTTAGGGTAAAAGGATAGGATTAGGGTTACGGGTTGGGCTTAGGTTTAGGGTTAAAGTTTACTGCTAGGGTTAGGGATAGGGTTCAGGGTTAGCTTTAGGGGTTCTGGTTAGGGTTAGGTGTTAGGTTAGTGTCAGGGTTAGGTCTAGTCGTGAGGGTAAGGTTTAGGTTTAGCTTTAAGAGCTAGGGTTAGGTTTAATGGTTAGGATTAGGATTAGGGTTAAGGGTTAGGGTAAGGCTTAGGGGTTAGGGTGAAGGGTTAGGGTCAAGGGTTAGGGTTTTTGTTAGGCATAGCATTGGGGTTAGAAGTAAGGGTTACTGTCAGTGTTAGGG
>NW_027182903.1:137500-175000 GCF_041146395.1 Eulemur rufifrons | reverse complement strand
TGTTATGTTCTGGGTTAGGGTTATGGGTGTGGGGTAGGGTTTATGCTTAGGGCAAGGGCCCTGTATGCACTAGGAGGCGAAGTTAGGGGTCTGTGATGGTCGCTGGGAGCCCACTCTATCGTACGCAGTGTATGGGCCTCTGGGTTTCATGCAGGACACTGTGGCAGAGCGGGCTTTCATGCATGGCTTAGTAGGATTGTAGGCTTTCAAAACTCTGAGAAAGCAAGTCTGAGAATTAGATTTAGGGTTAGGATTACGGTACGGTTTAGGGATGAAGATTAGTGATAGGGTGAGGGCTTAGGGTTAGGGGTTAGGGTTAGGGTTAGGGTTGTTGGCAGGGTGAAGGTTAGGGTTGGCATTTTAGAATTAGGGATGAGGTGTTACGGTTATGGCTAGGGGTTAGGATTAGAATTATGGGATAGGGCTTCTTCTCAGGGTGTTATGCATTAAGGTTAAGATAAGGGGATAAGTTAGGGTTACGGGGAGGTTTATGTTTTAAGGTGAGCAATAGGATCAGGGTCAGGTGCTATGTTCAGGGTGAGGGTTATCTGTTAGGGGTAGTGTTTATACTTAGCGTACAGGCCCTGTCTGCACTGGGCGGGAGGCTGGGGTTAGGGGGATGGGATTGTCCCCGGGAACCCACTCTATCATACGCTAGGTATGGGCTCCTGGTTTCATGCAAGAGAGAGCTGCAGAGCCCCCTTTTACTCATGGCATGGGAGGATTTTAGGCTTTCTAAACTCTAAGAAAGCAAGAAGTCCGAGAATTAGATTTGGGGTAGGATTATGATAATGTTTAGGGTTAGGGTTAGTGTTAAGGTGGGGTCTTAGGGTTAGGGGTTAGGGTTAGAGGTTAGTGTTAGGTGTAACAGTTACAGTTAGGTTTATGGTTAAGTTTCAGGGTTAGGGTTAAGGTTTGGGTTTAGCGTTTGGCACAGGGTTAGGCTTCAGTGTTAGCTTTATGGTTAAAGATTAGGATTAGGGTTAGTGTGAGGGTTAATGGTAAGGGTCAAGATTAAGGGTTAGGGTTGGGGTTAGGGTTAGGTTTAGGGTTAGGGCTTAGGGTTAGGGGATAGGATTAGGGTTAAGTGTTGGGCTTATGGTTAGGGTTAAAGTTTAGTGTTAGGGTTAATGTTTAGTGTTATGGTCCAGTTTAAGTGTTAGGGTGAGGGTTAACAGTTAGGATTAGGCTTAGGGGTTAGGGATATAGTGAAGGTTCAGTGTTAGGGTTAGGTTTAGGGTTCAGGGTTAGGGTTAGTTTTAGGGGTTATGGTTAGGGTTAGGTGTTAGGTTAGTGTCAGGGTTAGGTCTAGTCGTGAGGGTAAGGTTTAGGGTTAGCTTTAAGAGCTAGGGTTAGGTTTAATGGTTAGGATTAGGATTACGGTTAAAGGCTAGGGTAATGCTCAGGGGTTAGGGTGAAGGGTGAAGGGTTAGGGCTTTTGTTAGGCATAGCGTTGGGGTTAGAACTAAGGGTTCCTGTCAGTGTTAGGGTTGTAGGCAGCGTTACGGTTAGGCTTAGCGGTGGAGAATTAGGGTTAGGGATTAGGTGTTACAGTTATGACTAGGAGATAGGGTTAGAATTATGGGATAGGGGATGTTCTCATGGAATGGGTTATGCATTAACGTTACGTTAAGAGGTTAAAGTTAGGCTCACGGTGAGGTTTACGACTTAAGGGGAGAAATAGGAACAGGGTTAGGTGCCATGTTCAGGGTTAGGGTTATCTGTTAAAGGTATCATTTATGCTTAGCGCACGGGCCCTGTCGGCATTAGGCTGGGGGGAGGTTAGGGGGCTGGGATTGTCACCGGGAACCCACTGTATCGGACTCTGGGTATGGGCCCGTGGATTTCATGCAGGACACAGTGGTAGAGCCTCCTTTCACACATGGCACGGGAGGATTGCAGGCTTTCTAAACTCTAAGAAAGCAAGAAGTCTGAGAATTAGATTTAGGGTTAGGATTATGGTTAGGGTTCAGGATGAAGTGTAGTGTTATGGTGAGGGGATAGGGTTACAGATTAGGGTTACGGTTTAAGGTTACTGTTAGGTTTAACGGTTACAGTTCGTTTTGGGGTTGAGGTTTGCGGATAGGGTTAAGATGAGGGGTCAGGGTTTGGTACAGGGTTAGGGTTGTGTTCGGTTTAGGGTTGAAGATTAGGATTAGGGTTAGGATTAAAGGTTAGCATGAGAGTTAACGGTTAAGATTAAGGTTAAGGGTTAGGGTTAGGGTTTAGGTTTAGGGTTAAGGGTTAGGGTTAGTTTTAGGGTTAGAGTTATGTGTTAGGGTTTGTGTTAGAGGTTAGGGTTAGGTTTACTGTTCGTGGTTAGAGTTACGTTTAGGGGTTAGCATTAGGGTTAGGGATTAGGTTTAGGGTAAGTGTTTAGAGTTAGTGTTGGGCTTTAGGCTCGGGGCTTAGGTTCAGGGTCAGGGGTTAGGGTTGGTGGTAGGGCTTAGATTTAGCGGTCAGTTTAAGGGCACAGGACCTGGTTAATCTACGGTGAGAGGGGTGTGGTCGGAGTCACCACAAAAGCACAACATCATTCCCTGGGCCTTGGGACAAAACCTACATGCAGGACTCAGGCAGAGCCTCATCTCACACATGGCATGGCTGTATTGTAGGCTTGCTTCACTCTGGGAATGGAAGTAGTGTGAGAATTCGGGTTAGGTTTGGGGTTAGGGGTTTCGAGTTAGGGGTTAGGTTTCGAGTCAGGGTCAGGTGCTAGGGATTAGTGGTTAGGTTTAGAGTTAGTGTTAGGGGTTAGGTGTTAAGTCTGGGTTGGGGGCCAGGGTTAGGTTTAGGGTTGGGGTTAGCGTTAGGGTTAGGGGTTAGGGTTAAGGGATAGGGTTAGGGTTAAGGGTTAGGCTTAGGGTTAGGGTTCAGGGTTAGGGTTAAGGTTTAGGGTTAGAGTCAGGGTTAAGTGTTAGGGTGAGGCTTAACAGTTAGGGTTAGGGTTAGGGGGTTAGGAATAGGGTTAGGGTTAAGGGTTAGGTTTATGGTTCAGGTTTAAGGTTAGGATTAGGGGTTAGGGTTAGTGTTAACTGTAGGTCAGTGTTGGGGTTAGATCTCTAGGCATTAGCGTATAGGTTAGGGTTAGGGTTAAGTAGGGTTATGTTTAATGGTTAGGATTGGGATTAGCGTTAAGGGTTAGGGTTAAGCTTTAGGGGTTACGACTAAGGATCAATGGTTAGGGTTATTTTTAGGCGTAGGGTTAGGGTAAGGGTTTTAGGGTTAGTGTTAGTGTTGTCGGTAGGGTTAAGTTTAGGGTTGGCGTTTCAGAATTAGGGATTAGGTGTTATGGTTATGGCTAGGAGTTAGGGTTAGAATTACGGTATAGGGCTTGTTCTCAGGGTGTCATGCATTATCGTTAAGATAAGGGGTTAAGTTAGGGTTAGGGTGAGGTTTACGTGTTAAGGTGAGCAGTAGGATCAGGGTTAGGTGTTATGTTCTGGGTTAGGGTTATGGGTGTGGGGTAGGGTTTATGCTTAGGGCACGGGCTCTGTATGCACTAGGAGGCGAAGTTAGGGGTCTGTGATGGTCGCTGGGAGCCCACTCTATCGTACGCAGTGTATGGGCCTCTGGGTTTCATGCAGGACACTGTGGCAGAGCGGGCTTTCATGCATGGCTTAGTAGGATTGTAGGCTTTCAAAACTCTGAGAAAGCAAGTCTGAGAATTAGATTTAGGGTTAGGATTACGGTACGGTTTAGGGATGAAGATTAGTGATAGGGTGAGGGCTTAGGGTTAGGGGTTAGGGTTAGAGGTTAGTGTTAGGTGTAACAGTTACAGTTAGGTTTATGGTTAAGTTTCAGGGTTAGGGTTAAGGTTTGGGTTTAGCGTTTGGCACAGGGTTAGGCTTCAGTGTTAGCTTTATGGTTAAAGATTAGGATTAGGGTTAGTGTGAGGGTTAATGGTAAGGGTCAAGATTAAGGGTTAGGGTTGGGGTTAGGGTTAGGTTTAGGGTTAGGGCTTAGGGTTAGGGGATAGGATTAGGGTTAAGTGTTGGGCTTATGGTTAGGGTTAAAGTTTAGTGTTAGGGTTAATGTTTAGTGTTATGGTCCAGTTTAAGTGTTAGGGTGAGGGTTAAGAGTTAGGATTAGGCTTAGGGGTTAGGGATATAGTGAAGGTTCAGTGTTAGGGTTAGGTTTAGGGTTCAGGGTTAGGGTTAGCTTTAGGGGTTATGGTTAGGGTTAGGTGTTAGGTTAGTGTCAGGGTTAGGTCTAGTCGTGAGGGTAAGGTTTAGGGTTAGCTTTAAGAGCTAGGGTTAGGTTTAATGGTTAGGATTAGGATTACGGTTAAAGGCTAGGGTAATGCTCAGGGGTTAGGGTGAAGGGTGAAGGGTTAGGGCTTTTGTTAGGCATAGCGTTGGGGTTAGAACTAAGGGTTCCTGTCAGTGTTAGGGTTGTAGGCAGCGTTACGGTTAGGCTTAGCGGTGGAGAATTAGGGTTAGGGATTAGGTGTTACAGTTATGACTAGGAGATAGGGTTAGAATTATGGGATAGGGGATGTTCTCAGGGAATGGGTTATGCATTAACGTTACGTTAAGAGGTTAAAGTTAGGCTCACGGTGAGGTTTACGTGTTAAGGGGAGAAATAGGAACAGGGTTAGGTGCCATGTTCAGGGTTAGGGTTATCGGTTAAAGGTATCATTTATGCTTAGCGCACGGGCCCTGTCGGCATTAGGCTGGGGGGAGGTTAGGGGGCTGGGATTGTCACCGGGAACCCACTGTATCGGACTCTGGGTATGGGCCCGTGGATTTCATGCAGGACACAGTGGTAGAGCCTCCTTTCACACATGGCACGGGAGGATTGCAGGCTTTCTAAACTCTAAGAAAGCAAGAAGTCTGAGAATTAGATTTAGGGTTAGGATTATGGTTAGGGTTCAGGATGAAGTGTAGTGTTATGGTGAGGGGATAGGGTTACAGATTAGGGTTACGGTTTAAGGTTACTATTAGGTTTAACGGTTACAGTTCGTGTTGGGGTTGAGGTTTGCGGATAGGGTTAAGATGAGGGGTTAGGTTTTGGTACAGGGTTAGGGTTGTGTTCGGTTTAGGGTTGAAGATTAGGATTAGGGTTAGGATTAAAGGTTAGCATGAGAGTTAACGGTTAAGATTAAGGTTAAGGGTTAGGGTTAGGGTTTAGGTTTAGGGTTAAGGGTTAGGGTTAGTTTTAGGGTTAGAGTTATGTGTTAGGGTTTGTGTTAGAGGTTAGGGTTAGGTTTACTGTTCACGGTTAGGGTTATGTTTAGGGGTTAGCATTAGGGTTAGGGATTAGGTTTAGGGTAAGTGTTTAGAGTTAGTGTTGGGCTTTAGGCTCGGGGCTTAGGTTCAGGGTCACGGGTTAGGGTTGGTGGTAGGGCTTAGATTTAGCGGTCAGTTTAAGGGCACAGGACCTGGTTAATCTACGGTGAGAGGGGTGCGGTCGGAGTCACCACGAAAGCACAACATCATTCCCTGGGCCCTGGGACAAGACCTACATGCAGGACTCAGGCGGATCCTCATCTCACACATGGCATGGCTGTATTGTAGGCTTGCTTCACTCGGGAATGGAAGTAGTGTGAGAATTAAGGTTAGGTTTGGGGTTAGGGGTTTCGAGTTAGGGGTTAGGTTTCGAGTCAGGGTTAGGTGCTAGTGGTTAGGGGTAGAGTTAGTGTTACGGGTTCGGTGTTAATTCTGGGTTAGGTAGCCAGGGGTAGGTTTAGGGTTGGGGTTAGTGTTATCGTTAGCGGTTAGGGTTAATGGATAGGGTTAGGGTTAAGGGTAGGCTTAGGGTTAGGGTTCAGGGTTAGGGTTAAGGTTTAGGGTTAGGGTCAGGGTTAAGGGTTAGGGTTAGGGTTAGGGTGTTATTGTTAAGGATTAGGTTTATTGTTCAGGTTTAAGGTTAGCATTAGGGGTTTGTGTTACTTCTAACTGTAGGTCAGTGTTGGGGTTAGAACTCTAGGCATTAAGGTAAAGGTTAGAGTTAGGGTTAAGAGTTGGGGTTATGTTTAATGGTTAGGATTGGGATTAGGGTTAAGGGTTAGGGTTAAGGTTAGGGGTTATGACTAAGGATCAACGGTTACGGTTATTTTTAGGCGTAGGGTTAGGGTAAGGGGTTAGGATTAGTGTTAGTGTTGTTGGTAGGGTTAAGGTTAGGGTTGGTGTTTCAGAATTAGAGATTAGGTGTTATGCTTATGGCTAGGAGTTAGGGTTAGAATTACAGTATAGGGCTTGTTCTCAGGGTGTCATGCATTAACGTTACGATATGGGGTTAAAATTAGGGTTACGGTGAGGTTTACGTGTTAAGGTGAGCAGTAGGATCAGGGTTAGGTGTTATGTTCTGGGTTAGGGTTATGGGTGAGGGGTAGTGTTTATGCTTAGGGCATGGGCCCTGTATGCCCTAGGAATCGAAGTTAGGGGTCGGTTGTGGTCGCTGGGAACCCACTCTATCGTACGCTGTGTATGGGCCTCTGGGTTTCTTGCAGGACACTGTGGCAGAGCCGGCTTTCATGCATGGCTTAGTAGGATTGTAGGCTTTCAAAACTCTGAGAAAGCAAGAAGTCTGAGAATTAGATTTAGGGTTAGGATTACGGTACGGTTTAGGGATGAAGATTAGTGATAGGGTGAGGGCTTAGGGTTAGAGGTTAGGGTTAGGGTTAGGGTTGTTTGTAGGGTGAAGTTTAGGGTTGGCATTTTAGAATTAGGGATGAGGTCTTATGGTTATGGCTGGGGATTAGGATTAGAATTATGGGATGGGGCTTCTTCTCAGGGTTTTATGCATTAAGGTTAAGATAAGGGGATAAGTTAGGGTTACGGGGAGGTTTATGTTTTAAGGTGAGCAATAGGATCAGGGTCAGGTGTTATATTCAGGGTGAGGGTTATCTGTTAGGGGTAGTGTTTATACTTAGCGTACAGGCCCTGTCTGCACTGGGCGGGGGGCTGGGGTTAGGGGGATGGGATTGTCCCCGGGAACCCACTCTATCGTACGCTGGATATGGGCTCCTGGGTTTCATGCAGGACACAGTGGTAGAGCCCCCTTTTACTCATGGCATGGGAGGATTTTAGGCTTTCTAAACTCTGAGAAAGCAAGAAGTCTGACAATTAGATTTAGGGGTAGGATTATGGTAATGTTTATCGAGGAAGATTAATGTTAGGGTGGGCTCTTAGGGTTAGGGGTTAGGGTTAAAGGTTTGTGTTATTTTTAACAGTTACAGTTACGTTTACGGTTAAGTTTCAGGGTTAGGGTTAAGGTTTGGTTTTATCGTTTGGCACAGGGTTAGGCTTCAGTGTTAGCTTTATGGTTAAAGATTAGGATTAGGGTTAGGGTTAAGGGTTAGTGAGAGGGTTAATGGTAAGTTTCAAGATTAAGGGTTAGGGTTGGGCTTAGGATTAGGAATAAGGCTTCGTGTAACATTTAGGTTTAGAGTTAAGTGTTATGGTTATGGCTAGAGGTTAGGGTTAGGTTTAGGGTTCATGGTTAGGGTTACATTTAGGGGTTCGGGTTACGGGTTAAGTTTAGGGCGAGTGTTTAGTGTTACTGTTGGGCGTTAGGATAAGGGCCGAGGTTTAGAGTTAGGATTTAGGTTTAGTGTTAGGGCTTAGATTTAGTGGTTAGTTTAAGGGCACATGCTCTGTTTAATCTATGGTGGGAAGGTTGCAGACTGGGTCGCCTCAACACCACACCATCGTACTTGGGCCTTGGGCCCAGACCTACATGCAGGACTCAGGCAGAGCCTCTTCTCACTCGTGGCATGGCTCTATTGTAGGCTTGGTCAACTCTGAGAACAAAGGAAGTGTGAGAATTAGGGTTATGGTTAGGGTTATGTGTTTGGGGTTAGAGGTTTGGGTTTGAGTGAAGTTTAGTGGTTAGGAATTAGAAGTTAGGATTAGTGTGTCAGGGCTTAGGTGTTAGGTTTTTGTAAGGGGCTAGCGTTAGATTTAGGTTTAGGGTTAATGTTCAGGTGGGTTAGGGGTCAGCGTTAGGGTTAGGCTTACAAGATAGGATTAAGGTAAAGGGTGAAGGCTTAAGATTAGCAGTAAGGGTTAAGGTTAGGGTTAAGGGTTAGGGTTTCGGTCCAAGTTAAGGGTGAGAGTGAGGGTTAACAGTTGCGATTAGGGTAATGGTTTAGGGATAGTAATAGGTTTAAGGGATAGGGTTAGGGTTAGGTTTAGGGTTCGGGGTTAGGGTTAGCATTAGCGGTTAGGGTTAGGGTTATGGGTTAGGGTTACAGTTAGGGTCAGGTCTAGGCATTATGGTAATGGTTCGTGTTAGGGTTAAGAATTAGGGTTAGGTTTAATTGTTAGGATTATGATCAGGGTAATGGTTAGGGTTAGGGTTAGCGGTTAGAGTTAGGGTTAGTGTTAGGGTTGTTTGTAGGGTGAAGGTAATGTTTAGCAGTTTAGAATTAAGGTTAGGGATTAGGTGTTACGGTTATGCTAGGAGTTAGGCTTAGAATTAAGGGATAGGGTTTGTTCTTAGGGTAAGTGTTATGCAATAACATTAGGATAGGGGTTAAAGTTAGGGTTACAGTGAGGTTTACGTGTTAAGGTGAACAATAACATCAGGGTTAGGTGTTATGTTCAGGGTTAGGGTTATGGGTGAGGTGCAGGGTTTTTGCTTAGGGCATGGGCCCTGTCAGCACTAGCAGGGGGAGTTAGGGGGCTGTGATTGTCCCCGGGAACCCACTCTATTGTACACAGAGTATGGGCTCCTGGGTTTCATGCAGGACACTGTGGCAGAGCCAGCTTTCACGCATGGCTTTGGAGAATTGTAGGCTTTTAAAACTCTGAGATAGCAAGAAGTCTGAGAATTAGATTTAGGGTTAGGATTATGGTTAGGGTTAGGGATGAAGATTAGTCAGGGAGAGGGCTTAGGGTTAGGGCTTAAGCTTCGAGTGAGGATTAGGGGTTAGGGAGTAGGTGTTGGGTTTAGTGATAGGGTTAGGGCTTAGGGGTTAGGGTTGGGTTAGGGGCTAGGGTTAGATTTAGAGTGGGGTTAGGGTTAGCGTTATGGGTTAGGGTTAGGGTTAAGGGATAGGATAAGGGTTAAGCGTTAAGGCTTAGGGTTAGCGTTAAGTGTTAGGTTTAGTTTTAAGGGTTAGGGTTACAGTTCGAGTTAAGGGTTAGTGTGGGGTTAACGGTTAGGGCTAGGGTTATGGGTTAAGGATAGAGTTAGGTTTAAGGCTTAGGATTAGGGTTCAGTGTTAGGGTTAGCATTAGGGATTAGGGTTAGGGTTAGGGGTTACGTTTACTCTTAGGGTTAGGTCTAGGCATTAGGGTACGTGTTAGTGTTAGGCTTAAGAGTTAGGGTTAGGTTTAATTGTTAGGATTAGGATCAGGGTTAAGGGTTAGGGTTAAGTGTCAAGTGTTACGGTTATTTTTAGGTGTACGGTTAGGGTTAGCGGTTAGGGTTAGGGTTAGTTTGTAGGGATAAGGTAATGTTTAGCAGTTTTGAATTAGCCTTAGGGATTAGGTGTTACAATTGTGGCTAGGAGTTAGGGTTAGAATTAAGGGATAGGGGTTGTTCTTAGGGTAAGTCTTATGCATTAACGTTAGGATAACAGGTTCAAGTTAGAGTTATGGTGAGGTTGATGTGTTAAGGTGAGCAATAGTATCAGGGTGAGCTGTGATGTTCAGGGTTAGGGTTATGGGTGAGGGGTAGTGTTTATGCTTATATCACGAGCCCTCTCTGCTCTAGGAGGGGGCTTAGAGGGCTGGGATAGATGCCGGAAGCCACTCTATCATACACTGGGTATGGGCCCCTTGGTTTCATGCCGGACACAGTGGCCAAGCCTCCTTCTACACATGGCATGGGAGGATTGTAGGCTTTGTAAACTCTGAGAAAGCAAGAAGTCTGAGAATTAAATTTAGGGCTAGGATTAGGGTTAGGGTTAGCAATATAGGTTACTGTTATGGTGAGGGCTTAGGGTTAGGGGTTTCAGTTAGGGTCAGGGTTAAAGGTTAGTGTTAGGTTTAACAGTTACAGTTAGGTTTAGGGTTAAGCTTTAAGGTTTAAGCTTAGGGTTAAGATTAGGGGTTAGGTTTTGGTACAGGGTAAGGGTTAAGTGCTAGGTTTAGGCTTAAAGATTAGGATTAGGGTTAGGGTTAAGGTTTAGTGTGAGGGTTAACGGTTAGGGTTAAGGTTAAGTGTTAGGTTTATGGGTTAGGGTTAGGGTTAAGTGTTCATGTTAGGTTTAGGGTTAGAGTTAAGTGTTATGGTTAGGGTTAGGGGTTTGGGTTAGGTTTAGGGTTCATGGTTAAGGTTACATTTAGGGGTTAGGTTTAGGGTAAGCGTTTAGTGTTAGTGTTGGGCATTAGGGTCAGGGCTTAGGTAGGGTTAGGGGTTAGGGTCAGTGTTTGGGCTTTGATTTGGCGGTTAGTTTAAGGGTACAGGACCTGTGTAATCTATGGTGAGAAGGGTGCAGAATGTTTCCATGCGACACCACACCATCGGATCCTGGGTCTTTGGCCCAGACCTACTTGCAGGACTCATGCGGAAACTCTACTCACGCATTGCATGGTTGTATTTTAGGCTTGGTTAACTCTGAGAATGGAAGTAGTGTGAGAAATAGGGTTATGGTTAGGGTTAAGGGTTTGGTGTTAGGGGTTAGGGTTCAAGTGAGGTTTAGTGGTTAGGGACTAGGATTTAGGGTTAGTGTTAGGGTTAGGGGTTAGTTTTGCGTTAGGGGCTAGGGTTAGATTTATGGTTGGGGTTAGTGTTAGGGTTAGGATTAGGCATCAGGGTTAGTGTTAGGGTTAAAGGATAGGATTGGCGTTAAGTGTTTAGGCTTAGGGTTTGTGTTAAGTGTTAGGGTTGGGGTTTAGGCTTAGGGTTACGGTTTGAGTTAAGCTCTAGGGTGAGGGTTAAAGATTAGGCTTAGGATTATTGGTTAGGGATAGAGTTATGTTTAAGGGTTAGGGATAGGGTTAGGTTTAGGGTTCAGTGTTAGGGTTAGCATTAGGGGTTAGGGTTAGGGTTAGGGGTTAGGCGTAGTGATGTATTAAGGGCTATGGTTAGAATTAGGATTGGGGTTAGTGTTAGGTTTAGGGTTAGGGGTTAGGTTTAGGGTTAAGGGATAGGATTATGGTTAAGGGTTGGGCGTAGCTTTAGGGTTAAGATTTAGTGTTAGGGTTCGGTTTAAGGGTTAGGGTGAGGGTTAACGGTTAGGGTTAGGGTTGGGGTTAGGGGTTAGGGATATAGTTAGTATTAAGTGTTAGAGTTAGGTTTAGGGTTCAGGGTTAGGGTTAGCTTTAGGGGTTATGATTAGGGTTAGGTGTTAGTTTAGTGTTAGTGTTAGGTCTAGGCGTCAGGGTAAGGTTTAGGGTTAGGGTTAAGAGCTAAGGTTGGGTTTAGTGGTTAGGATTAGGGTTAGGGTTAGGAGTTAGGGTAAAGGGTCAAGGGTTAGCATTATTTTTAGCCATAGCTTTGGCGTTAGGAGTAAGGGTTAGGTTCAGTGTTAGGGTAACAGTAGGTTACCGTAACAGTAACTACGTAGGGTAACAGTTAGTGTTAGTGGTTTAGAATTAGGGTTAGGGATTAGTTGTCACAGTTATGACTAGGAGATAGGGTTAGAATTATGGGATAGGGGTTAATCTCAGGGTAAGTGTTATGCATTAACGTTAGGATAAGAGGTTAAAGTTCAGGTTACGGTGAGGTTTACATTCTAAGGTGAGCAATAGAATCAGGGTTAAATGTTATTTTCAGGGTTAGAGTTTTGGGTGAGGTGTAGAGTTTATGCTTAGGGCACGGGCCTTGTCTGCATTAGGCGGGGGGGGGGGGGGTTAGGGGGCTGGGATTGTCACCAGGAACCCACTCTATCGTACTCTGGTTATGGGCCCCAGCGGTTCATTCAGGACACAGTGGAAGAGCCTCCTTTCACGCATGGCATGGGAGGATTGTAGGCTTTCTAAACTCTAAGAAAGCAAGAAGACTGAGAATTAGATTTAGGGTTAGGGTTAGGGTTCGGGTTAAGGATCAAGGTTAGTATTAGGGTGAAGGCTTAGACTTAGGGGTTACGGGTAGCGTTACAGGTTACTCTTAGTTTTAACCGTTACAGTTAGGTTCAGGGTTAAGGTTTATGGTTAGGTTTAAGGTTAGGGTTTAGGGTTTGGTACAGGATTAGGGTTAAATATTAGGTTTAGGGTTAAAGATTACGATTAAGGTTAGGTTTAAAGGTTAGTGTGAGGGTTAACAGTCAGGGTTAAAGTTAAGAGTTAGGGTTAGGGTTAGTGTTAGGATTAAGGGTTCATGTTAGGTTTAGGGTTAGAGTTAAGTGCTATGGTTAGCGCTCGAGGTTAGGGTTAGGTTTAGGGTTCACAGTTAGGGTTACGTTTAGAGGTTAGCATTAGGGTTAGGGATTAGCTTTAGGGTAAGAGTTTAGAGTTAGTGTTGGGCTTTAGGCTCAGGGCTTAGGTTTAGGGTCAGAGGTTAGGGTTGATGTTAGGGCTTAGATTTAGTGGTTAGTTTAAGGGCACAGGACCTGTTTATTCTACAGTGAGAGGGGTTAGGGTTAGGGTTAGGGTTGTCGTAGGGGTTAAGGTTAGATTTAACCTTGGGGTTAGTGTTAGGGTTAGGATTAGGGGGTTAGTGTTAGGGTTAGGGGTTAAAAACACCTACAGCCAGCCCTAACCCGATTTCTGACACTTCTTCCATTCTCAGAGTTAACCAAGCCTACAATACAGCCATGTCATGCGTGAGAAGAGGCTCCACCTGAGTCCTGTATGTAGGTCTTGGCCCAAGGCCCAGCGTACGGTGGTGTTGTGTCGCAGCGACCCTGTGCACCACTCTCACCATAGATTAAACAGGTCCTGTGCCCTTAAACTAACCGCTACATCTCAGCCCTAACACTAATCCTAACCCCTAACCCTAAAAGTTATCCTTAACCCTACTGTTAACACTCAAACTAACCCTTAACTCTAACCCTTGTCATGATCTTTAACCCTAACCCTAACACTTAACCCTAACCCTGTACCAAACCATAACCCCTAAGCTTAACCCTAACCCTAAGCCTAAACCCTAAGTCTAACTGTAACTGTTAAACCTAACAGTAACTTTTAACCCTAAAACTAACCGTATCCCCTTACCCGAAGCCCTCACCCTAAGATTAAACTTCATCCCTAACCATAACGATAATCCTAACCTTAAATCTAATTCTCAGACTTCTTACTTTCTTAGAGATTTGAAAGCTTACAATCCTCCTTTACCATGCGTGAAATCAGGCTCTGCCAGAGTGTCCTACAAGAAACCCATGGGCCCATACCCAGCATACGATAGAGTGGGTTCCTGGTGACAATCCCAGCCTCCGAGCCCCCCCACCTAGTGAAGACAGGGCCTGTGCCCTAAGCATAAACACTGCCCCTAACCCATAACCATAACCCTGATCATAACATCTGACCCTGATCCTATTGCTCACCTTAACATGTAAAACTCACCATAACCCTAATCCTAACCCCTTATCCTAACGTTAATGAATAATACTTACCCTGAGGACAACACCTATCCCATAATTCTAACCCTAACTCTTATTCATAACTGTAAAACCTAATACCTAATTGTAAGCTGCTAACCCTAAATTTAACCCTACCAACAGCCCTAACACTAACCCTAACCCTAACCCTTGATCCTTAAGCCTAAACCCTAACCCTAACCCTAACCCTAAGTATAAACTCTACCCCTCACCCATAACCCTAACCCTGAACATAAAACCTAACCCTGATCCTATTGCTCACCTTAACACGTAAAGCTCACCGTAACACTAACTTTAACCGCTTACCCTAACTTTAAGCATAAAACTGACCCTGAGACCAACCCCTGTGCCATAATTCTAACCCTAACTCCTTACCATAACCATAACACCTAATCCCTAACCCTAATTCTAAACTGCTAAACCTAACCTTAAGCCTACAAAAAACCTTAACGGTAACACTAACCCTAACACCTAATCCTAACCCTGTGCCTGAAAATAAACCTAACCCTTAACCTTTAACCCTAATGCTAACCCATAACCCTAACCATAACACTTTACTCTAACCCTAAATCTAACACGAACGCTTAACACTAGCCCTAAACCCTAACCCTAACCCTTAAACACAAACTTAACCATTAACACTCACACTAACCGTCAACCCTAATCCGAATTCTAATCTTTAACCCTAAACCTAACACTTAACCCTAACCCTGTACCAAACCCTAACCCCTAACCATAACCCTCACCCTAAAACGTAACCCTAAACCTAACTGTAACCGTTAAACCTAACTCTAACATTTAACCTTAACTCTACCCATAATCCCTAGCCTTGATCCCTCACCCTAGCACTAACCTCATTCCTAACCCTAACTATAATCCTAACCCTAAATCTAATTATCAGACTTCTTGCTTTCTCAGCGTTAGAAAGCCTACAATCCTCCCATGCCATGAATAAAAGGAGGCTCTACCACTGTGTCCTGCCGGAAACCCCAGTGCCCATACTCAGCATACACTAGAGTGGGTTCCCGACGACAATCGCAACCCCAAACCCCTCCCCCCCTGCCTAGTGCAGACAGGGCCCGAGTCGAAAGCATAAACCCTACCCCTCACCCCTAACCATAACCCTGAACATAACACCTGACCCTGATCCCATTGCTCACCTTAAAATGTAAATCTCACCATAACCCTAAATTTAACCCCTTATCATAACGTTAATGCATAACACTTACCCTGAGAACAACTCCTATCTCTGAATTCTAACCCTAACTCCAAGCCATAACCATAACACCTAATCCCTAATGCGAATTCTAAACTGCTAACCCTAACCTTAAACCTACCATCAAACCAAACATTACCCTAGCCCCTAACTTTAAAACTATGCCTAAAAATAACCCTAACACTTCACCCTTAATCCTAACCCCTAACTCTAACCCTAACCCTATCCCTAAGACGCTAACCATAACCCTAACTGTTAACCCTCACCCTAACACGTAACCCTGAACTTAACCCTAAACCTTAACACTAACCCTTAACCCTAACCCTAAGCCAAACCCTTAACCATAATCCTATCCTTTAACCCTAAACGCTAACCCTAATATTAACCCCAGCCCTAAACCTAACCCTAGCACCCTAACCCAAACCCAACAACTAACCCCTATCCCTAACACTAACCCTAACTCCTAATCCCTAGGACCTAACCCTGACTCGAACCATAATCCCAAACTCCAAACCCCTAACCCAAACCCTAACCCTGATTCTCACACTACTTCCATTCTCAGAGTGAAGCAAGCCTACAATACAGCTATACTATGCGTGAGATGAGGCTCCACCTGAGTCCTGCATGTAGGTCCTTTCCCAAGGATCAGGGAACGATTTTGTGCTTTCGTGGAGACTCCGACAGCACCCTTCTCACCGTAGATAAAACAGGTCCTGTGCCCTTAAACTAAAAGCTAAATCTCAGCCCTAACACTAACACTAACCCCTAACGGTAAACATAAGCTCCGACCGTAACGCTGAACACGAACTCTAAAACCTTACCCTAAACCTAAGCCCTAACCCTAACACTAACCCCTAAACATAACACTAACCATGAACCCTAAACCTAACCCTAACCATAACACTTAACGCTAACCCTAAAGCCTACACGAAGACTTATTCCTAACACTAACAAAAACCCTAGCCCTTAGTCTTGATCCTTATCATTAACCCTCACACTAGCCCTTAACCCTAACCCTAATCCTAATCTTTAACCCTAAAGCTAAAACTTAAGCCTAACACTGTACCAAACGCTAAACCTTAACCTTAACCCTAACCCTAAAACATAACCATAAACCTGACTGTAACGGTTAAACCTAACACTAACCTTTAACCCTAACCACTGACCTTCAGAACGCACCCTAACACTAATCTTCATCCCTAAACATTACCATAAACCTACCCCTAAATCTAATTCTCAGACTTCTTGCTTTCTCAGAGTTTAGAAAGCCTACAATTCTCCCACGTCATGAGTAAAAGGAGGCTCTGCCACTGTGTCCTGCAAGAAACCCGGGGGCCCATAACTAGTGCATGATAGAGCGGGTTCCCAGTGGCAATCCTAGTCCCTAACCCCCCCCTCCTGGTGAAGACAGGGCCCGTGCGCTAAGCAAAAACACTATCCCTAACAGATAACCCTAACTCCAAACATAAAACCTAACCCTGATCCTGTTGCTCACCTTAAAACATAAACCTAACCATAACACTAATTTATCCCCTTATGTTAACGTTAATGCATAGCACCCAAAGAAGAAGCCCTATCCCATAATTCTAAACCTAACCCCTAGCCATAACCATAACACCTCATCCATATTCTAAAGTGCCAACCCTAAACTTCAACCTACCATCAACCCTAACCCTAACCCTAACCCTTAACCCTAAGCCCTCACCCTAACACTAATCTTCATCCCTAAACCGTGCCGTAATCCTAACCCGAAATCTAATTCTCAGGCTTCTTGCTTTCTCAGAGTTTTGAAAGCCTACAATCCTACTAAGCCATGCATGAAAGCCCGCTCTGCGACAGTGTCCTGCAGGAAACCAGAGGCCCATACACTGCATACGATAGAGTAGGTTACCAGCGACCATCACAGACCCCTATCTTTGCCTCCTAGTGCATACAGGGCCCGTGCCCAGAGCATAAACCCTACCCCTCACCCATAACCCTAACCCAGAACATAACACCTAACCCTGATCCTACTGCTCACCTTAACAGGTAAAGCTCACCGTAACCCTAACTTTAACCCCTTATCTTAACGTTAATGCATGACACCCTGAGAACAAGACCTGTACCGTAAATCTAACGCTAACTCCTAGCCATAACCATAACACCTAATCCCTAATTCTGAAACGCCAACCCTAACCTTAACCCTACCAACAACACTAACACTAACCCTAACCCCTTACGCTAACCCTACGCCTAAAAATAACCCTAACCTTTGATCCTGAGTCATTACCCATAATCTTAACCCTAATCCTCAACCCTAATCCCAATCCTTAACCATTAAACTTAACCCTAACTCTTAACCCTAACCCTGACCTTTACCCTAATGCCTAGAGATCTAACCGCAACACTGACCTACAGTTACACTAACCCTACCCTCTAATGCTAACCTTAAACCTGAACCATAAACCTAACCCTTAACCCTAACCCTATCCCTAACCCCCTTACCCTAACTCTAACTGTTAACCCTCACCCTAACCCTCAACCTTGACCCTAACCTTAAACCTTAATCCTAACCATGCGTTTCATGAGCCTCTGCCTTTGTCCTGCGTGACAGTTGAAGCCCAACACCCAGGGTAAGATGAAGTGGGGACGCAGCCTTGCTCCACACCCACAGTGCCCCGTACATTAGACGGGGCCCGTGCCCTAACACACACCGTTAAACGTAAGCCCTAACCCTATCACTAAACCAAACCCTTCGTAAGCCCCGAATCTAACTCCTAACAGTAACCCTAATCCCTGACCCTTACTCTTGCCTCTCACCCTAAACCTAAACCCAACCACTAAACATAATCCTAATCTCTAACCCTAACAGTAATCCTAACCCTAATTCTAACCTAAAACCCTAACCCCTAAATCTAATCCTAGTCCCTAACACCTAACCTTACCCTAAACCGAATTCCAATTCTCAAAGTTCTTCAATTCAAAAACTTAAAAAAGCCTACAATCCACCAATGCCGTGTCTGAGATGAGCGTCCGCCCCTATGTCCTGCATGACAGGCAGGCGCCAATGCCCAGGGTACTATGGAGTGGAGTCCTGGGGTCTGTAGGCTTGCTAAACTCCAGTTTGGAAGAATTGCTATAGTCATATATAGGGATGCTTACATTTACTTATAGAAAGCAACTATTGATGTGTGATTTGTAGGCTTGCCTTACTCTAGTTTGGATGAAGAAGCTGAATCATATATAGGAATATTAGCCTTGAGTTAGAGGAAGCATCTATGGGGGGTGCTTTTTTGGCTTGTTAAACTCTGGTTTGGAAGAAGTTCGAGAGTCTTATATAGGAACGATATCATTCATTCAGAGAAAGCAATTATAGGGAGTTGGTTTGTAGGCTTGCTAAGCTCTAGTTTGGAGGAAGGCGAGAGTCATATATAGGAACGCTTACGTTCACATAAAGCGTCTACGGGGGGACGGATTCTAGGCTTCCTAAACTCTAGCTTGGAAAAAGAGGACAGTTATGTATAGGAACTCTCGGCGGGGGATTTGTAGCATTGCTAAAATCTTAGATTGGAAAAGTTGCGAGAGTCATACATAGGAATGTTAACATTCACTCAATGAAAGCAACTATAAGGGGTGCTTTCCAGGCTGCCTACACTCTAATTTGGAAAAAGTGCGACAGTCATATATAGGAAGGCTTATATTCACTCAGACAAAGCAATTATGTGTAGGTGTATAGTAGGCATGCTAACTCTAGTTTGGAAAATTTTGAGAGCCATGTATAGGAAAACTTACAGTAACTTAGAGAAAGCAACGAACAGGGGTGGAGTGTAGGCTTTCTAAACTCTAGTTTGGAGGAAGTGCCATAGTCATATATAGGAACGCTTAAATTCGTTCAGAGAAAACAGCTGTCGGGGATTGGTTTGTAGACTTATTCAACTCTAGTTTGGAAGAAGTGCGAGAGACATATATAGGAATGTTTACATTGACTCAAAGAAAGCAACTATGGGGGAGTGTTATTTTGGCATGCCAGATGTTAGTTAAGAAGAGGTACAAGACTCATATATAGGAACGCTTACATTCACACAGCGAGAGCAACTACGGAGTAGTGTCAGGTAGACATATTAAAGTCTAGCTTGGGAGAAGTTCCAGAGTCCTATATAGGAAAGGTAACAGCCACTTTGAAAAAGCAAGTTTTGGCGGGTGGTTTGTAGGCCTGCAAAACCCTGTTTTGGTTGAAGTGTGAGAGTCATATATGAGAACGCTTACATTCACTCAGAGAAAGCAATGATGGGGTTGTTTGTAGGCTTACTAAACTGCAGTTTGGAAGAAGCAGGAGAATCACATATAGGAGCACATACATTTTGACGCACTGAAAGTAACTATGGGGTGGTGTTTTATAGGCATGCTAAACTCTAGTTTGGACGAAGTTTGAGAATCACATATAAGAAAGCTTAGAGTCACTTAGAGAAAGCAAATCTCTGGGTGTGGAATGTAGGCCTGCTAAACTCTATTTTGGTTTAAGAGTGAGAGTCATATATGGGAAGGCTTACATTCCCTCAGAGAAAGCAACGACGGCGTGGTGGTTTGTAGGCATACTAAACTCTAGTTTGGAAGAAGTAGGAGAATGATATATGGGAACGCTTACATTCACGTAGAGAAAGCAATTATGGGGTGGCGTTTTTGTAGCCATGCTAATCTCTAGTTTGGAAGAAGTTAAGGAGTAATATATAGGAAAGGGTACAGTCATAGAAACCAACTCTCGGGGGATGTTTTGTACACCTGCAAAACTCCAGTTTGGAAGTGGGAGAGAGTCATATTGGGGACCGCGTGCATTCACTCAGAGAAATCAACGATGGGATTGTGATTTGTAGGCATAGTCAACTCTAGTTTGGAGGAAGTACGAGAATTGTATATAGGAACGCTTACCTTCACGCAGAGAAAGCAACTATGGAGTGATGTTTGTATGCCTACTAAAATATAGTTTGGAGGAAGTTCGAGAGCCATATCTGGGAAGCTTACAGTCACTTAGAGAAAGCAACCCTCGGGGGTGTTTCATAGGCCTGCTAAACTCTATTTTCAATGAAGTGTTAGAATAATATATGGGAACTCAGTGAAAGCAACGTTGTGGTTGTGGTTCCTAGAAGAAGCAAGAGAATCACATGTAGAACCGCTTACATTCCGGCACCGAATGCAACTATGGGGTGGTGTTTTGTAGGCTTGCAAAACTCTAGTTTGGACGAAGTTTGAGAGTCATATATAGGAAAGTTTACAGTCACGTAGAGAAAGCAACTCTCTGGGTGTGGAATGTAGAGTTATTTTGGTTGAAATAGAGTTATTTTGGTTGAAGTGTGAGAGTCATATATGGGAACACTTACATTCACTCAGAGAAAACAACGTTTGGGTGGTGGTTTGTAGGGCATACTAAACTGTAGTTTGGAAGAAGTACGAGAGTCCTATATAGGAACACTTACATTCACACAGAGAAAGCACTTATGGCATCAGGTTTTGTAGGCATGCTAAACTGCAGTTTGGAAGAAGTTGGAGAACCTTATACAGGAAAGATTACCGTCACCTAGGGAAAGCAACTCTCGGGAGATTTTTTTTGTACACATGCTAAACTCTAATTTGGATGAAGTGTGAGAGTCAAACATGGGACCGCTTACATTCCCTCAGAGAAACAACACTGGGGTGGTTTTTGTAGGCATACTAAATAGTTTGGAAGAAGTACGAGAATGATATTTGGGAAGGCTTACATTCACACAGAGAAAGCAACTACGGGGTGGTGTTTTGTAAGCATGCTATAGTTTGGAAGAAGTTCCAAACCTGAACAGTCATTTAGAGAAAGCAACTCTTGGTGGGTGATTTTTAGGTCTGCTAAATTGTATTTTGAAAGAAGTACCAGAGTCATATATACTAATGCTTACATTCATGCAAAGAAAAAACCATGGGGTGATGTTTTGTGGGCATGTTAACCTGTAGTTTGGAAGAAGTTGGAGAGTCTTATTTAGGAAAGCTTACAGTCACCTAGAGAAAGTAACTCTCGGGAGAGCCTTTCTTGGCCTGCTAAACTCTACTTTGCATCAATTGTGAGAGTCAAACATGGGAATGCTTTCATTCATTCAGAGAACGCAACGTTTGGGTGGTGGTTTGTAGGCATTCTAAACTGTATTTTGGAGGAAGTACGAGAGTCATGTATATGAACGCTTACATTCATGCAGAGAAAGCAACTGTGGGGTGGTTTCTAGGCATGCTAAACTCTAGTTTGGACGAAGTTTGACAATCACATATAAGAAAGCTTAGAGTCGCTTAAAGCAAATCTCTGGGTGTGGAATGTAGGTGTGCCAAACTCTATTTTGGTTTCAGAGTGAGAGTCATATATGGGAAGGCTTACATTCACTCAGAGAAAGCAACGATGGTGTGGTCGTTTGTAGGCGTACTGAACTCTAGTTTGGAAGAAGTAGGAGAATGATATATGGGAACGCTTACATTCATGCAGAGAAAGCAATTATGGGGTGGCTTTTTTGTAGCCATGCAAATCTCTATTTTGCAAGAAGTTAAAGAGTAATATATAGGAAACCGTACCGTCATTTATAGAAACCAACTTTCGGGGGATGATTTGTAGGCCTGCAAAACTCTACTTTGGAAGAAGGGGGAGAGTCATATGGGGGACTGGGTATATTCACTCGGAGAAATCAACGATGGGGTTGTGGTTTGTAGGCATACTAAACTCTAGTTTGGAAGAAGGACGAGAATCATTTATAGGAACGCTTACATTCATGCAGAGAAAGCAACTATGGAGTGATGTTTGTATGCCTACTAAACGATAGATTGGAGGATGTTCGAGAGTCATATCTGGAAAGCTTACATTCATTTAGAGAAAGCAACTCTCTGGGGGTGGTTCGTAGGCCTGCTAAACTCTATTTTCAATGAAGTGTTCGAATCATATACAGGAACGCTTACATTCACTCAGAGAAAGCAACGTTGGGGTGGCCGTTTTTGAGCATACTAAACTCTACTTTGGAAGAGGTACGAGAGACATACATAGGAACGCTTACATTAACACAGAGAAAGCAAATACGGGGTGCTGTAGTGCAGGCATGCTAAACTATAGATTGGAAGAAGTTCGAAAGCTGACAGTCACTTAGAGAAAGCAACTCTTGGCGGGTGATTTTTAGGTCTGCTAAATTGTATTTTGAAAGACGTACAAGAGTCATATATACAAACGCTTACATTTATGCAGAGAAAGAAACTATGGGGTGATGTGTTGTTGGCATGCTAAACTGCAGTTTGAAAGGACTTCCAGAGTGTTATATAGGATAGCTACAGTCACCTAGAGAAAACAACACTCGGGACAGCTTTGCAAGCCTCTAAACACTAATTAGCAGCAATTGTGAGAGTCAAATATTGGAACGCTTACATTCACGGAGAGAACACAACGTTTGGGTGGTGGTTTGTAGGCATAATAACTGTAGGTCGGAAGAAGTAGGAGAGTCATATATATGAACAGTTACATTCACGCAGAGAAAGAAACTGTTGGGTGGTGTATGTACGCATGTTAATCTATACTTTGGAGGAAGTTTGAGAGTCATATCTAGGGAAAATTACAGTCACATAGCTAAATCAACCATCGGGGACTGGTTTGTAGGTCTGCTAAATTCTATTTTGGAAAAAGTGATTCATATAAGGGAATGCTTATGTTCACTCAGAGAAAGCAACGATGCGGTGGTGTATTGTTGGCATGCTAAACTTTAGTTTGGAAGAAGTTCGAGAGTTTTACATAGGAAAGCTTACATTCACCTAGAGAAAGCAACTCTCAGGATGTGGTTTATAGGCCTGGTGAACTCTAATTTGGATCAAGTGTGAGAGTCATACATATGAGTTCCAAAATACAGTTTAGTATGCCTACAAACCACCAGCCTAACATTGCTTTCTCTGAGTGGATATAGGCCTTCCCTTATATGAATCTCGGACTGCTTTCAAAATGCAATTTGCCAGACCTACAAAACACCGCCCGAGAGTTGCTTTCTCTCACTATAAGCTTTCCTATATATGACTTTGGGACATAGTTTAGCATGCCAACAAAAGGCCACCCCATAGTTTGCGTGAATGTAAGCGTTCCTATGCATCACGCTCGTACTTCTTCCAAAGTATAGTACACCTACCAACCACCTCCCCAACGTTGCTTTTTCTGAGTGAATGTAAGTATTCTTTTATTCTCGTACTTCCTCCAAACTCCAGTTTAGTGTGACTAAAAATCACCACCGCAACCTTGCTTTCTCTGAGTGAATGTTAGCGTTCCCATTTATGATTCACACTTCATCCAAAATAGAATTTAGCAGAACTACAAACCGGCCCCCAAGGGTTGCTTTCTCTGTGAGACTGTAAGCTTTCCTATTACTCTTAACTTCTTCGCAACTAGAGATTTGCATGCCTACAAAACACCACCCCATAGTTGCCCTCTCTGCGTGAATGTAAGCACTCATATATATGACTCTGCTACTTCTTCCAAAATACAGTTTAGTATGCTTACAAACAACCAACCAAACGTTGCGTTCTCTGAGAGAATGTTAGCGTTCCCAAGTATGACTGTTCCAAATGATGCAAAGTAGAGTTTAGCAGGCTTACAAACTATCTCTCAAAAGTTGCTTCCTCTGGGGGACTGTAAGCTTTCCTATAAAAGACTGTCGAACTTCTTCGAAACTACATTTCAGCACGCCAACAAAACATCACCACATAGTTTCTTTCTCAGCATAAATATAAGCGATTTTATATATGACTCTTGTACTTCTATCAAAATACAATTTAGCAGACCTCAAAATCAACCGCCAAGAGTTGCTTTCTCTAAGTCACTGTCAGCTTTCGAACTTCTTCCAAATTATATTTTATCATGCCTACAAAACACCACCCCATAGTTGCTTTCTCTGCGTCCATATAATCGTTCATATATATGACTCTCGTACTTCTTCCAAACTGGAGTTAGTATACCTACAAACCAGCACCCAATTTACCTTTCTCTGAGTGAATGAAGCGTATCCATGTATGCCTCTTTCACTTCATCCAAATTAGAGTTTAGCGGCCCACAAACCACCTCCTGTGAGTTGCTTTCTCTAGGTGACTGTAAACTTTCCTATATAAGACTCTCGAACTTCTTCCAAACTACAGTTTAGCATGCCAACAATACAGCGCCCCATCGTTGATTTCTCTGAGTGAACATAAGCGTTCCCATATATGACTCTCATTCTTCTTCCAAAATAGAATTTAGCAGACCTACACAACACCCGATGGTTCCAATTCTCTAGGTGACTTTAATTTTTCCCACATATGACTCTCGAACTTCCTCCAAACTAGATTATGATGATTACATAGGCCACCCCACAGTTGCTTTCTCTGCGTGAATGTAACCGTTCATATATGACTCTCCTACTTCTTTTGAACTACAGCATTTATTCCTACAAACCATCACGACAACGTTCTTTCTGTGAGTGAATGCAAGCGTTCTCACACTTCATCCAAATTACAGTTTAGCAGACCTACCAACAAACTACAGAGATTTGTTTTTCTCTGTGTCACTGTAATCTTTCCTATGTAAGGCTCTCGAACTTCTTCCAAACCACAGTTTAGCATGCCAACAAAATACGATCACAGAGTTGCTTTCTCTGCGTGAATGTAAGCATTCGTATATATGACTCTCCTACTTCCTCCAAAATACAGTTTAGAATGCTTACAAACCACCACCCAAACGTTGCGTTCTCTGAGTCAATGTAAGCGTTCCCATGTTTGACTCTCACAATTGATGCAATCTAGAATTTAGCATGCTTAGAAACAATCTCCCGAGAGTTGCTTTCTCTGGGTGACTGTAAACTTTCCTATGTAAGACTCGCGAACTTCTTCCAAACTACAGTTTAGCATGCCAACAAAACACCGCCCCATAGTTGATTTCTCTTCGTGATCATAAGCGTTCCCATATATGACTCTCATTCTTCTTTCAAAATAGAATTTAGCAGATCTACAAAATGGCCCCCGATGGTTGCTTTCTCTAAGTGACTGTAATTTTCCCCAGATATGACTCTCGAACTTCCTCCAAACTACAGATTAGCATGCATACATACGCCACCCAACAATTGCTTTCTCTGCGTGAATGTAACCGTTCATATATGACTCTCCTACTTCTTCCGAACTACAGTTATTATGCCTACAAACCACCACCCAAACGTTGTGTTCTCTCCGTGAATGTAAGCGTTCCCATGTTTGACTCTCACAATCGCTGCTTGTTAGAGTTTAGCAGGCTTGCAAAGCTCTCCTGAGTGTTGCTTTCTCTAGGTGACTGTAAGATATCCTACATAACACTCTCGAACTTCTTCCAAACTGCAGTTTAGCATCCCCACAACACATCACCCCATAGTTTCTTTCTACGCATGAGTGTAAGCGTTTGTATATAAGACTCTGACACGTCTTTCAAAATACAATTTAGCAGACTTAAAAAATCACCCGCCAAGAGTTGCTTTCTCTAAGTGACTGTCAGCTTTCGAACTTCTTCCAATCTATAGTTTAGCATGCCTGCACTACAGCACCCCGTATTTGCTTTCTCTGTGTTAATGTAAGCGTTCGTATTTATGTCTCTTGTACCTCTTCCAAAGTAGAGTTTAGTATGCTCACAAACGGCCACCCCAACGTTGCTTTCTCTGAGTGAATGTAAGCGTTCCTGTATATGATTTTAACACTTCTTTGAAAATAGAGTTTAGCAGGCCTACGAACCACCCCCCGAGAGTTTCTTTCTCTAAATGACTGTAAGCTTTCCAGATATGACTCTCGAACATCCTCCAAACTATAGTTTAGTAGGCATACACACATCACTCCATAGCTGGTTTGTCTGCGTGAATGTAACCGTTCATATATATGACTTTCCTACTTCTTCCGAACTACAATTAAGGCCACAAACTGCAACCCAAACCTTGCGTTCTGAGTGGATGTAAACCTTCCCATACTTGACTTTAAGAGTGGGTGCAAATTATCAGGCTTAGAAACCATCTCCCAAGAGTTGCTCTCTCTAGGTGACTGTAAGCTTTGCTATATAAGATTCTAAACTTCCTCCAAACTATAGTTTAGTAGGCATACAAACCTCACTCCATAGTTGCTTTCTCTGCATGAATGTAAGCGTTCCTATATATGATTCTCGTACTTTCTCCAAACTAGAGTTTAGTATGCCTACAAAACACAACCCCATCCTCGATTTCTCTGAGTCAATGTACGTGGTCCCCAATATGACTCTCCCACTTCTTCCAAAGTAGAGTTTTGCAGGCCTTCCCTTCATCCCCCGAAAGTTGGTTTCTATAAATGAGTGTACGCTTTCCTATATAACTTCTTCCAAACTAGAGATTAGCATGGCTACAAAAAAGCCACCCCATAATTGCTTTCTCTGCATGAATGTAAGCGTTCCCATATATCATTTTCCTACTTCTTCCAAACTAGAGTTTAGTATGCCTACAAACCACCACACCATCGTTGCTTTCTCTGAGTGAATGTAACCCTTTCCATATATGACTCTCAATCTAAACCAAAATAGAGTTTAGCACGCCTACATTCCACACCCAGAGATTTGCTTTCTCTAAGTGACTCTAAGCTTTCTTATATGTGATTCTCAAACTTCGTCCAAACTAGAGTTTAGCACGCCTAGAAAACACCACCCCACAGTTCCTTTCTCTGCATGAATGTAAGCGTTTGAATATATGACTCTGGTACTTCTTTCAAAATACAATTCAGCAGACCGAAAAATGAACCGCCGAGAGTTGCTTTCTCTAAGTGACTGTCTGCTTTCGAACTTCTTCCAAACTATATTTTAGCAGGCCTACAAAACACCACCCCATAGTTGCTTTCTCTGCGTCCATATAAGCGTTCATATATATGACTCTAGTACTTCTTCCAAACTGGAGTTAGTATACCTACAAACCGGCACCCCAATTTACCTTTCTCTGAGTGAATGAAGCGTATCCATGTATGCCTCTTTCACTTCATCCAAATTAGAGTTTAGGGGCTTACAAACCACCTCCTGTGAGTTGCTTTCTCTAGGTGACTGTAAACTTTCCTATATAAGACTCTCGAACTTCTTCCAAACTACAGTTTAGCATGCCAACAATACAGCGTCCCATCGTTGATTTCTCTGAGTCAACATAAGCGTTCCCATATATGACTCTCACTCTTCTTCCAAAATAGAATTTAGCAGACCTACACACCAGCCCCCGATTGTTCCTTTCTCTATGTGACTCTAATTTTCCCCAGATATGACTCTCGAACTTCCTCCAAACTACAGATTATGATGATTACATACGCCACCCCACAGTTGCTTTCTCTGCGTGAATGTAACCGTTCATATATGACTCTCCTACTTCTTCGAACTACAGTTGTTATTCCTACAAACCACCACGACAAAGTTCTTTCTCTGAGTGAATGCAAGCGTTCTCACACTTCATCCAAATCACAGTTTAGCACACCTACCAAGAAACTACAGAGAGTTGTTTTCTCTGTGTCACTGTAATCTTTCCTATATAAGGCTCTCGAACTTCTTCCAAACCACAGTTTAGCATGCCAACAAAATACGACCACAGAGTTGCTTTCTCTGCGTGAATGTAAGCATTCGTATATATGACTCTCCTACTTCCTCCAAAATACAGTTTAGAATGCTTAAAAACCAGCCACCCAAACGTTGCGTTCTCTGAGTGAATGTAAGCGTTCCCATGTTTGACTCTCACAATTGCTGCTAATTAGTGTTTAGAGGCTTGTAAAGCTGTCCCGAGTGTTGGTTTCTCTAGGTGACTGTAAGCTATCCTATATAACACTCTCGAACACCTTCCAAACTGCAGTTTAGCATCCCCACAACACATCACCCCATAGTTTCTTTCTCTGCATGAATGTAAGCGTTTGTATATGACTCTGGTACGTCTTTCAAAATACAATTTAGCAGACCTAAAAATCACCCGCCAAGAGTTGCTTTCTCTAAGTGACTGTCAGCTTTCGAACTTCTTCTAATCTATAGTTTAGCATGCCTGCACTACAGCACCCCGTATTTGCTTTCTCTGTGTTAATGTAAGCGTTAGTATTTGTCTCTCGTACCTCTTCCAAAGTAGAGTTTAGTATGCTCAAAAACGGCCACCCCAACGTTGCTTTCTCTGAGTGAATGTAAGCGTTCCTGTATATGATTCGAACACTTCATTGAAAATAGAGTTTAGCAGGCCTACGAACCACCCCCAGAGAGTTGCTTTCTCTAAATGAATGTAAGCTTTCCAGATATGACTCTCGAGCATCCTCCAATCTATCGTTTAGTAGGCATACAAACATCACTCCATAGTTGCTTTCTCTGCATGAATGTAAGCGTTCCTATATATGATTCTCGTCCTTTTTCCAAACTAGAGTTTAGTATGCCTACAAACCACAACCCCATCGTTGATTTCTCCGAGTGAATGTACCCAGTCCCCCATATGATTCTCCCCCTTCTTCCAAAGTAGAGTTTTGCAGGCCTACAAACCATCCCCCGAAAGTTGGTTTCTATAAATGACGGTACGCTTTCCTATATATTTCTCTTTAACTTCTTGCAAAATAGAGATTAGCATGGCTACAAAAAAGCCACCCCATAATTGCTTTCTCTGCATGAATGTAAGCGTTCCCATATATCATTCTCCTACTTCTTCCAAACTAGAGTTCAGTATGCCTACAAACCACCACAGCATCGTTGCTTTCTCTGAGTGAATGTAAGCCTTCCCATATATGACTCTCACTCCGAAACCAAAATAGAGTTTAGCACGCCTACATTCCACACCCAGAGATTTGCTTTAAGCGACTCTAAGCTTTCTTATATGTGATTCTCAAACTTCGTCCAAACTAGAGTTTAGCATGCCTAGAAAACACCACCCCAGAGTTGCTTTCTCTGCATGAATGTAAGCGTTTGAATATATGACTCTGGTATTTCTTTCAAAATACAATTCAGCAGACCGAAAAATGAACCGCCGAGAGTTGCTTTCTCTAAGTGACTGTCTGCTTTCGAACTTCTTCCAAACTATATTTTAGCAGGCCTACAAAACACCACCCCATAGTTGCTTTCTCTGCGTCCATATAAGCGTTCATATATATGACTCTAGTACTTCTTCCAAACTGGAGTTAGTATACCTACAAACCGGCACCCCAATTTACCTTTCTCTGAGTGAATGAAGCGTATCCATGTATGCCTCTTTCACTTCATCCAAATTAGAGTTTAGCGGCTTACAAACCACCTCCTGTGAGTTGCTTTCTCTAGGTGACTGTAAACTTTCCTATATAAGACTCTCGAACTTCTTCCAAACTACAGTTTAGCATGCCAACAATACAGCGTCCCATCGTTGATTTCTCTGAGTCAACATAAGCGTTCCCATATATGACTCTCACTCTTCTTCCAAAATAGAATTTAGCAGACCTACACACCAGCCCCCGATTGTTCCTTTCTCTATGTGACTCTAATTTTCCCCAGATATGACTCTCGAACTTCCTCCAAACTACAGATTATGATGATTACATACGCCACCCCACAGTTGCTTTCTCTGTGTGAATGTAACCGTTCATATATGACTCTCCTACTTCTTCGAACTACAGTTGTTATTCCTACAAACCACCACGACAAAGTTCTTTCTCTGAGTGAATGCAAGCGTTCTCACACTTCATCCAAATCACAGTTTAGCAGACCTACCAAGAAACTACAGAGAGTTGTTTTCTCTGTGTCACTGTAATCTTTCCTATATAAGGCTCTCGAACTTCTTCCAAACCACAGTTTAGCATGCCAACAAAATACGACCACAGAGTTGCTTTCTCTGCGTGAATGTAAGCATTCATATATATGACTCTCCTACTTCCTCCAAAATACAGTTTAGAATGCTTAAAAAACCAGCCACCCAAACGTTGCGTTCTCTGAGTGAATGTAAGCGTTCCCATGTTTGACTCTCACAATTGCTGCTAATTAGTGTTTAGAGGCTTGTAAAGCTGTCCCGAGTGTTGCTTTCTCTAGGTGACTGTAAGCTATCCTATATAACACTCTCGACTCCTTCCAAACTGCAGTTTAGCATCCCCACAACACATCACCCCATAGTTTCTTTCTCTGCATGAATGTAAGCGTTTGTATATGACTCTGGTACGTCTTTCAAAATACAATTTAGCAGACCTAAAAATCACCCGCCAAGAGTTGCTTTCTCTAAGTGACTGTCAGCTTTCGAACTTCTTCTAATCTATAGTTTAGCATGCCTGCACTACAGCACCCCGTATTTGCTTTCTCTGTGTTAATGTAAGCGTTAGTATTTGTCTCTCGTACCTCTTCCAAAGTAGAGTTTAGTATGCTCAAAAACGGCCACCCCAACGTTGCTTTCTCTGAGTGAATGTAAGCGTTCCTGTATATGATTCGAACACTTCATTGAAAATAGAGTTTAGCAGGCCTACGAACCACCCCCAGAGAGTTGCTTTCTCTAAATGAATGTAAGCTTTCCAGATATGACTCTCGAGCATCCTCCAATCTATCGTTTAGTAGGCATACAAACATCACTCCATAGTTGCTTTCTCTGCATGAATGTAAGCGTTCCTATATATGATTCTCGTCCTTCTTCCAAACTAGAGTTTAGTATGCCTACAAACCACAACCCCATCGTTGATTTCTCCGAATGAATGTACCCAGTCCCCCATATGATTCTCCCCTTCTTCCAAAGTAGAGTTTTGCAGGCCTACAAACCATCCCCCGAAAGTTGGTTTCTATAAATGACGGTACGCTTTCCTATATATTTCTCTTTAACTTCTTGCAAAATAGAGATTAGCATGGCTACAAAAAAGCCACCCCATAATTGCTTTCTCTGCATGAATGTAAGCGTTCCCATATATCATTCTCCTACTTCTTCCAAACTAGAGTTCAGTATGCCTACAAACCACCACACCATCGTTGCTTTCTCTGAGCGAATGTAAGCCTTCCCATATATGACTCTCACTCCGAAACCAAAATAGAGTTTAGCACGCCTACATTCCACACCCAGAGATTTGCTTTAAGCGACTCTAAGCTTTCTTATATGTGATTCTCAAACTTCGTCCAAACTAGAGTTTAGCATGCCTAGAAAACACCACCCCAGAGTTGCTTTCTCTGCATGAATGTAAGCGTTTGTATATATGACTCTGGTACTTCTTTCATAATACAATTTAGCACACCGAAAAATCAACCGCCGAGAGTGGCTTTCTCTAAGTGACTGTCTGTTTTCGAACTTCTTCCAAATTATATTTTTGCATGCCTACAAAACACCACCCCATAGTTGCTTTCTCTGCATCAATATAAGCGTTCATATATATGCCTCTCTCACTTCATCTAAATTAGAGTTTAGCAGGCCTACAAACAACACCCCGTGATTTGCTTTCTCTAGTTGATTGTAAACTTTCCTATATAAGAATCTCCAACTTCTTTCAAACTACACCATGCCAACAAAACACCACGCAGTGGTTGCTTTCTAGGAGTGAACATAAGCGTTCCCATATATGACTCACACTCTGTTTCCAAAATAGAATTTAGCAGATCTACAAACCAACCCAGGATGGTTCCTTTCCCTAAGTGACTGTAATTTTCCCCAGATATGACTCTCGCACTTCCTCCAAACTACAGATTAACATGCATACATCGTCACCCCACAGTTGCGTTCTCTGCGTGAATGTAACGGTTCATATATATGACTCTCCTACTTCTTCCCAACTACAGTTATTATGCCTTCAAACCATCACCATGTTTCTTTCTCTGAGTGAATGAATGCAAGTGTTCTCACATTTCATCCAAGTTAGAGTTTAGCAGGCCTACCAATAAACTTCCGAGAGTTGTTTTCTCTGTGTCACTGTAATCTTTCCTATATAAGACTCTCGAACTTCTTCCAAACCACAGTTTAGCATGCCAACAAAATACGACCCCAGAGTTGCTTTCTCTGCCTGAATGTAAGCATTCATATACATGACTCTCGTACTTCCTCCAAAATACAGTTTAGAATGCCTACAAACCACCACCCAAACGTTGCGTTCTCTGAAAGAATGAAAGCATTCCCATGTTTGACTCTCACAATTGATGCAAAGTAGAGTTTAGCAGGCCAAGAAAGGCTCTCCCGAGAGTTACTTTCTCTAGGTGACTGTAAGCTTTCCTAAATAAGACTCTCCAACTTCTTCCAAACTACAGGTTAACATGCCCACAAAACATCACCCCATGGTTTTTTCTTTGCATGAATGTAAGCATTAGTATATATGACTCTGGTACTTCTTTCAAAATACAATTTAGCAGACCTAAAAATCACCCACCAAGAGTTGCTTTCTCTAAGTGACTGTTCAGGTTTAGAACTTCTTCCAAACTATAGCATGCTTACAAAACACCACCCCGTAGTTGCTTTCTCTGTGTGAATGTAAGCGTTCCCAAATATCATTCTCGTACTTCTTCCAAACTATTTAGTATGCCTACAAAAACCACCCCAGTGTTGTTTCTCTGAGGGAATGTAAGCGGTCCCATGTTTGACTCTCACACTTCATCCAAATTAGAGTTTAGCATGTGTACAAAAAAAATCTCCCGAGAGTTGCTTTCCCTAGGTGACGGTAATCTTTCCTGTATAAGGTTCTCCAACTTCTTCCAAACTGCAGTTTAGCATGCCTACAAAACCTGACGCCATAAGTGCTTTCTCTGTGTGAATGTAAGTGTTCCTATATAGGACTCTCGTACTTCTTCCAAACTACAGTTTACTATGCCCTACAAACCACCACCCAAACGTTGTTTTCTCTGAGTGAATGTAAGCGTTCCCATATATGACTCTCACACTTCAACCAAAATAACTATTTCAACCAAAATAACTCTACATTCCACACCCAGAGAGTTGCTTTCTCTACGTGACTTTAAACTTTCCTATATATGACTCTCAAACTTCGTCCAAACTAGAGTTTTGCACCCTACAAAACACCACCCCATAGTTGCATTCGGTGCCGGAATGTAAGCGGTTCTACATGTGATTCTCTTGCTTTTTCCAAATTACAGGTTAGTATGCCTAGGAACCACAACCACAACGTTGCTTTCACTGAGTTCCCATATATTATTCTAACACTTCATTGAAAATAGAGTTTAGCAGGCCTACGAAACACCCCCGAGAGTTGCTTTCTCTAAGTGACTGTAAGCTTCCCAGATATGGCTCTCGAACTTCCTCCAAACTATATTTTAGTAGGCATACAAACATCACTCCATAGTTGCTTTCTCTGCGTGAAGGTAAGCTTTCCTATATACGATTCTCGTACTTCTTCCAAACTAGAGTTGACTATGCCTACAAATCACAATCCCATCGTTGATTTCTCTGAGTGAATGCACGCGGTCCCCAATATGACTCTCCCCCTTCTTCCAAACTGGAGTTTTGCAGGTGTACAAAACATCCCCCGAGAGTTGGTTTCTATGACTGTACCCTTTCCTATATATTACTCCTTAACTTCTTCCAAACTAGAGATTAGCATGGCTACAAAAACGCCACCCCATAATTGCTTTCTCTACGTGAATGTAAGCGTTCCCATATATCATTCTCCTACTTCTTCCAAACTAGAGTTTAGTATGCCTACAAACCACCACGCCGTCGTTGCTTTCTCTGAGGGAATGTAAGCCTTCCCATATATGACTCTCACTCTTAAACCAAAATAGAGTTTAGCAGGCCTACATTCCACACCCAGAGATTTGCTTTCTCTAAGTGACTCTAAGCTTTCTTATATGTGATTCTCAAACTTCATCCAAACTAGAGTTTAGCATGCCTATAAAACACCACCCCATAGTTACTTTCAGTGCGTCAAAATGTATGTGCTCCTATATGTGATTCTCCTGCTCCTTCTAAACTGCAGTTTAGTAAGCCTACAAACAACCCCATCATTGCTTTCTCTGAGTGAATGTAAGCGTTCTCATATATGATTCTCACACTTCAAACAAAACAAGGTTTTGCAGGCCTACAAACCACCCGCCAAGACTTGCTTTTTCAAAGTGGCTGTTACCTTTCCTATATAGGACTCTGGAACTTCTCCCAAGCTAGACTTTAATATGTCTACCTGACACTACTCCGTAGTTGCTCTCGCTGTGTGAATGTAAGCGTTCCTATATATGAGTCTTGTACTTCTTCCTAACTAGCATCTGGCATGCCAAAATAACACTCCCCCATAGTTGCTTTCTTTGAGTCAATGTAAACATTCCTATATATGTCTCTCGCACTTCTTCCAAACTAGAGTTGAATAAGTCTACAAACAAATCCCCGACAGCTGTTTTCTCTGAATGAATTTAAGCGTTCCTATATATGACTATGGCACTTCCTCCAAACTAGAGTTTAGCAAGTCTACACTCCACCCCTGTTCGTTGCTTTCTCTAAGTTACTGTAAGCTTTCTTATACATGGCTCTCGAAATTTTCCAAACTAGAGTTAGCATGCCTACTATACACCTACACATAATTGCTTTGTCTGAGTGAATATAAGCCTTCCTATATATGACTGTCGCACTTTTTCCAAATTAGAGTGTAGGCAGCCTGGAAAGCACCCCTTATAGTTGCTTTCATTGAGTGAATGTTAACATTCCTATGTATGACTCTCGCAACTTTTCCAATCTAAGATTTTAGCAATGCTACAAATCCCCCGCCGAGAGTTCCTATACATAACTGTCCTCTTTTTCCAAGCTAGAGTTTAGGAAGCCTAGAAACCGTCCCCCCGTAGACGCTTTATGTGAACGTAAGCGTTCTATATATGACTCTCGCCTTCCTCCAAACTAGAGCTTAGCAAGCCTACAAACCAACTCCCTATAATTGCTTTCTCTGAATGAATGATATCGTTCCTATATAAGACTCTCGAACTTCTTCCAAACCAGAGTTTAACAAGCCAAAAAAGCACCCCCCATAGATGCTTCCTCTAACTCAAAGCTAATATTCCTATATATGATTCAGCTTCTTCATCCAAACTAGAGTAAGGCAAGCCTACAAATCACACATCAATAGTTGCTTTCTATAAGTAAATGTAAGCATCCCTATATATGACTATAACAATTCTTCCAAACTGGAGTTTAGCAAGCCTACAGACCCCAGGACTCCACTCCATAGTACCCTGGGCATTGGCGCCTGCCTGTCATGCAGGACATAGGGGCGGACGCTCATCTCAGACACGGCATTGGTGGATTCTAGGCTTTTTTAAGTTTTTGAATTGAAAAAGTCTGAGAATTGGAATTCGGTTTAGGGTAAGGTTAGGTGTTAGGGACTAGGATTAGATTTAGGGGTTAGAGTTTTAGCTTAGAATTAGGGTTAGGATTACTGTTAGGGTTAGAGATTAGGATTATGTTTAGTGGTTGGGTTTAGGTTTAGGGTGAGAGGCAAGAGTAAGGGTCAGGGATTAGGGTTACTGTTAGGAGTTAGATTCAGGGCTTACGAAGGGTTTGGTTTAGTGATAGGGTTAGGGCTTACGTTTAACGGTGTGTGTTAGGGCACGGGCCCTGTCTAACGTACGGGGCACTATGGGTGTGGAGCAAGGCTGTGTCCCCACTTCATCGTACCCTGGGTGTTGGGCTTGAACTGTCACGCAGGACAAAGGCAGAGGCTTATCTCACGCATGGTTAGGATTAAAGTTTAAGGTTAGGGTCAGGGTTGAGGGTTAGGGTTAACAGAGTTAGGGTAAGGGGGTTAGGGATAGGGTTAGTGTTAAGGGTTACGGGTAGGTTTAGGGTTCAGGGTTAGAGTTAGCATTAGGGCTTAAGGTTAGGATTAGGCGGTAGGTCAGATTTAGGGTTAGATCTAGGCGTTAGGGTAAGGGTTAGCGTTAGGGTTAAAAGATAGGGTTAGGTTTAATGCTTAGATTAGGGTTAGGGTTTGGGGTTAAAGTAAGTGTTAGGGGTTAGGTTTAAGGATCCAAGGTTATGGTTATTTTTAGCTGCAGTGTTAGGGTTAGGGATAAGGGATCCCATTAGCATTAAGGGTCTTCCTTACTGTAGGGTTAAGGGTTAGGCTTAGAGTTAAAGGTGAAGGTTCGGGTCAGTGTTAAGATTTAGGGTGAGGGTTAATGGTTAGGGTAAAGGTTAAGCGTTAGGGTTAGGGATTAGTGATTAGGGTTTTTGGTTAGTGTTAGGGTTAGCGGTTAGGAGTTAGTGTTTTATGAAGGGGTATGGTTAGAATTAGGATTGGGGTTAGAGTTAGGGTGAGGTATAGGGGTTAGGTTTAGGGGTTAGTTTTAGGGTAAAAGGATAGGAGTAGGGTTACGGGTTGGGCTTAGGTTTAGGGTTAAAGTTTACTGCTAGGGTTAGGGATAGGGTTCAGGGTTAGCTTTAGGGGTTCTGGTTAGGGTTAGGTGTTAGGTTAGTGTCAGGGTTAGGTCTAGTCGTGAGGGTAAGGTTTAGGGTTAGCTTTAAGAGCTAGGGTTAGGTTTAATGGTTAGGATTAGGATTAGGGTTAAGGGTTAGGGTAAGGCTTAGGGGTTAGGGTGAAGGGTTAGGGTCAAGGGTTAGGGTTTTTGTTAGGCATAGCGTTGGGGTTAGAAGTAAGGGTTACTGTCAGTGTTAGGGTTGTAGGTAGGGTTACGGTTAGGGTTAGCGGTTTAGAATTAGGGTTAGGGATTAGGTGTCACAGTGATGACTAGGAGATAGGGTTAGAATTATGGGATAGGGGTTGTTCTCAGGAAATGGGTTATGCATTAACGTTAGGATAAGAGGTTAAAGTTAGGCGCACGGTGAGGTTTACGTGTTAAGGGGAGAAATAGGAACAGGGTTGGGTGTTATGTTCAGGGTTAGGGTTATCTGTTAAAGGTATTGTTTATGCTTAGCGCACGGGCCCTGTCTGCATTAGGCGGGCGGGGGGAGTTTACGGGGCTGGGATTGTACCCGGGAACCCACTCTATCATACTCTGGGTATGGGCCCGTGTGTTTCATGCAGGACACAGTGGTAGAGCCTCCTTTCACGCATCGCATGGGAGGATTGCAGGCTTTCTAAACTCTAAGAAAGCAGGAAGTCTGAGAATGAGATTTAGGGTTAGGATTCTGGTTAGGGTTAAGGATGAAGTTTAGTGTTAGGGTGAGGGCTTAAGGTCAGGGATTAGGGTTAGGGTTAAAGGTTACTCTTAGGTTTAACGGTTACACTTTCGTTTAGGGTTGAGGTTTACGGTTAGGGTTAAGATGAGGGGTTAGGGTTTGGTACAGGCTTAGGGTTAAGTGTTAGGTTTAGGGTTGAAGATTAGGATTAGGGTTAGGATTAAAGGTTAGCGTGAGAGTTAACGCTTAGGGTTAAGAGTTAGGGTTTAGGGTTAGGGTTAGGGTTAGTTTTAGGGTTAGAGTTATGTGCTATGGTTTGTGTTAGAGGTTAGGGTTAGGTTTATTGGTCACGGTTAGGGTTACGTTTAGGGGGTACCATTAGGGTTAGGGTTACGGTTAAGGGATAGGATTAGGGATAAGTGTTGGGCTTAGGGTTAGGGTTTAGTGTTAGGGTTAGCATTAAGGATTAGGGTTAGGGTCAGGGTTAAATGCTTGGGTGCGGGTAATGGTTATGGTCAGGGTTAAGGTTCACGGATAGGGTTAGTGTTAAGGGTTACGGGTAGGTTTAGGGTTCAGGGGTAGAGTTAGCATTAGGGCTTAAGGTTAGGAATAGGCGGTAGGTTAGATTTAGGGTTAGATCTAGGCGTTAGGGTAAGGGCTAGCGTTAGGGTTAAGAGATAGGGTTAGGTTTAATGCTTAGGATTAGGGTTAGGGTTTGGGGTTAAAGTAAGTGTTAGGGGTTAGGTTTAAGGATCCAAGGTTAGGGTTATTTTTAGCTGTAGTGTTAGGGTTAGGGATAAGGGATCCCATTAGCATTAAGGGTCTTCCTTACTGTAGGGTTAAGGGTT
>NW_027182903.1:82500-87500 GCF_041146395.1 Eulemur rufifrons | reverse complement strand
TCCACTTTGGTTTAGGGTTGAGGTTTACGGTTAGGGTTAAGATGAGGGGTTAGGGTTTGGTACAGGGTTAGGGTTAAGTGTTAGGTTTAGGGTTGAAGATTAGGATTAGGGTTAGGATGAAAGGTTAGCGTGAGAGTTAACGCTTACTGTTAAGGTTAAGAGTTACGGTTTAGGGTTAGGTTTAGGGTTAGGGTTAGGGTTAGTTTTAGGGTTAGAGTTATGTGCTATGGTTTGTGTTAGAGGTTAGGTTTAGGTTTACTGGTCACGGTTAGGGTTACGTTTAGGGGGTAGCATTAGGGTTAGGGTTAGGGTTAGGGATAAGGGATAGGATTCGGGATAAGTGTTGGGCTTAAGGTTAGGGTTTAGTGTTAGGGTTAGCATTAAGGATTAGGGTTAGGGTCAGGGTTAAATGCTTGGGTGCGAGTAATGGTTAGGGTCAGGGTTAAGGTTCACGGATAGGGTTAGTGTTAAGGGTTACGGGTAGGTTTAGGGTTCAGGGTTAGAGTTAGCATTAGGGCTTAAGTTTAGGATTAGGCGGTAGGTTAGATTTAGGGTTAGATCTAGGCCTTAGTGTAAGGGCTAACGTTAGGGTTAAGAGATAAGTTTAGGTTTAATGCTTAGGATTAGGGTTAGGGTTTGGGGTTAAAGTAAGAGTTAGGGGTTAGGTTTAAGGATCAAAGGTTAGGGTTATTTTTAGCTGTAGTGTTAGGGTTAGGGATAAGGGATCCCATTAGCATTAAGGGTCTTCCTTACTGTAGGGTTAAGGGTTAGGCTTAGAGTTAAAGTTTAAGGTTAGGGTCAGTGTTAAGATTTAGGGTGAGGGTTAACGGTTAGGGTAAAGGTTAAGCGTTAGGGTTAGGGATTAGTGATTAGGGTTTTTGGTTAGTGTTAGGGTTAGCGGTTAGGTGTTAGTGTTTTATGAAGGGGTATGGTTAGAATTAGGATTGGGGTTAGAGTTAGGGTGAGGTATAGGGGTTAGGTTTAGGGGTTAGTTTTAGGGTAAAAGGATAGGATTAGGGTTACGGGTTGGGCTTAGGTTTAGGGTTAAAGTTTACTGCTAGGGTTAGGGATAGGGTTCAGGGTTAGCTTTAGGGGTTCTGGTTAGGGTTAGGTGTTAGGTTAGTGTCAGGGTTAGGTCTAGTCGTGAGGGTAAGGTTTAGGGTTAGCTTTAAGAGCTAGGGTTAGGTTTAATGGTTAGGATTAGGATTAGGGTTAAGGGTTAGGGTAAGGCTTAGGGGTTAGGGTGAAGGGTTAGTGTCAAGTGTTAGGGTTTTTGTTAGGCATAGCGTTGGGGTTAGAAGTAAGGGTTACTGTCAGTGTTAGGGTTGTAGGTAGGGTTACGGTTAGGGTTAGCGGTTCAGAATTAGGGTTAGGGATTAGGTGTCACAGTGATGACTAGGAGATAGGGTTAGAATTATGGGATAGGGGTTGTTCTCAGGAAATGGGTTATGCATTAACGTTAGGATAAGAGGTTAAAGTTAGGCGCACGGTGAGGTTTCCGTGTTAAGGGGAGAAATAGGAACAGGGTTGGGTGTTATGTTCAGGGTTAGGGTTATCTGTTAAAGGTATTGTTTATGCTTAGCGCACGGGCACTCTCTGCATTGTGCCGGTGGGGGGAGTTTAGGGGTCTGGGATTGTACCCGGACACCCACTCTGGGTATGGGCCCATGGGTTTCATGCATGACGCAGTGGTAGAGCCTCCTTTGACGCATGGCATGGGAGGATTGCAGGCTTTCTAAACTCTAAGAAAGCAAGAAGTCTGAGAATTAGATTTAGGGTTAGGATTCTGGTTAGGGTTAAGGATGAAGTTTAGTGTTAGGGTGAGGACTTAGGATTAGGGATTAGGGTTAGGGTTAAAGGTTACTCTTAGGTTTAACGGTTACACTTTGGTTTAGGGTTGAGGTTTACGGTTAGGGTTAAGATGAGGGGTTAGGGTTTGGTACAGGGTTAGGGTTAAGTGTTAGGTTTAAGGTTGAAGATTAGGATTAGGGTTAGGATTAAAGGTTAGCGTGAGAGTTAACGCTTACTGTTAAGGTTAAGAGTTACGGTTTAGGGTTAGGGTTAGGGTTAGGGTTAGGGTTAGTTTTAGGGTTAGAGTTATGTGCTATGGTTTGTGTTAGAGGTTAGGGTTAGGTTTACTGGTCACGGATAGGGTTACGTTTAGGGGGTAGCATTAGGGTTAGGGTTAGGGTTAGGGTTAGGGATAAGGGATAGGATTCGGGATAAGTGTTGGGCTTAAGGTTAGGGTTTAGTGTCAGGGTTAGCATTAAGGATTAGGGTTAGGGTCAGGGTTAAATGCTTGGGTGCGGGTAATGGTTAGGGTCAGGGTTAAGGTTCACGGATAGGGTTAGTGTTAAGGGTTACGGGTAGGTTTAGGGATCAGGGTTAGAGTTAGCATTAGGGCTTAAGTTTAGGATTAGGCGGTAGTTTAGATTTAGGGTTAGATCTAGGCCTTAGTGTAAGGGCTAACGTTAGGGTTAAGAGATAGGTTTAGGTTTAATGCTTAGGATTAGGGTTAGGGTTTGGGGTTAAAGTAAGAGTTAGGGGTTAGGTTTAAGGATCAAAGGTTAGGGTTATTTTTAGCTGTAGTGTTAGGGTTAGGGATAAGGGATCCCATTAGCATTAAGGGTCTTCCTTACTGTAGGGTTAAGGGTTAGGCTTAGAGTTAAAGTTTAAGGTTAGGGTCAGTGTTAAGATTTAGGGTGAGGGTTAACGGTTAGGGTAAAGGTTAAGCGTTAGGGTTAGGGATTAGTGATTAGGGTTTTTGGTTAGTGTTAGGGTTAGCGGTTAGGTGTTAGTGTTTTATGAAGGGGTATGGTTAGAATTAGGATTGGGGTTAGAGTTAGGGTGAGGTATAGGGGTTAGGTTTAGGGGTTAGTTTTAGGGTAAAAGGATAGGATTAGGGTTACGGGTTGGGCTTAGGTTTAGGGTTAAAGTTTACTGCTAGGGTTAGCTATAGGGTTCAGGGTTAGCTTTAGGGGTTCTGGTTAGGGTTAGGTGTTAGGTTAGTGTCAGGGTTAGGTCTAGTCGTGAGGGTAAGGTTTAGGGTTAGCTTTAAGAGCTAGGGTTAGGTTTAATGGTTAGGATTAGGACTAGGGTTAAGGGTTAGGGTAAGGCTTAGGGGTTAGGGTGAAGGGTTAGGGTCAAGGGTTATGGTTTTTGTTAGGCATAGCGTTGGGGTTAGAAGTAAGGGTTACTGTCAGTGTTAGGGTTGTAGGTAGGGTTACGGTTAGGGTTACCGGTTCAGAATTAGGGTTAGGGATTAGGTGTCACAGTGATGACTAGGAGATAGGGTTAGAATTATGGGATAGGGGTTGTTCTCAGGAAATGGGTTATGCATTAACGTTAGGATAAGAGGTTAAAGTTAGGCGCACGGTGAGGTTTCCGTGTTAAGGGGAGAAATAGGAACAGGGTTGGGTGTTATGTTCAGGGTTAGGGTTATCTGTTAAAGGTATTGTTTATGCTTAGCGCACGGGCACTCTCTGCATTGGGCCGGTGGGGGGAGTTTAGGGGTCTGGGATTGTACCCGGGAACCCACTCTATCATACTCTGGGTATGGGCCCATGGGTTTCATGCATGACGCAGTGGTAGAGCCTCCTTTGACGCATGGCATGGGAGGATTGCAGGCTTTCTAAACTCTAAGAAAGCAAGAAGTCTGAGAATTAGATTTAGGGTTAGGATTCTGGTTAGGGTTAAGGATGAAGTTTAGTGTTAGGGTGAGGACTTAGGATTAGGGATTAGGGTTAGGGTTAAAGGTTACTCTTAGGTTTAACGGTTACACTTTGGTTTAGGGTTGAGGTTTACGGTTAGGGTTAAGATGAGGGGTTAGGGTTTGGTACAGGGTTAGGGTTAAGTGTTAGGTTTAGGGTTGAAGATTAGGATTAGGGTTAGGATTAAAGGTTAGCGTGAGAGTTAACGCTTAGGGTTAAGGTTAAGTGTTAGGGTTTAGGGTTAGGGTTAGGGTTAGTTTTAGGGTTAGAGTTATGTGCTATGGTTTGTGTTAGAGGTTAGGGTTAGGTTTACTGGTCACGGTTAGGGTTACATTTAGGGGTTAGCATTAAGGTTAGGGTTAGGGTTAAGGGATAGGATTAGGGTTAAGTGTTCGGCTTAGGGTTAGGGTTTAGTGTTAGGGTTAGCATTAAGGATTAGGGTTAGGGTCAGGGTTAAATGCTTGGGTGCGGGTAATGGTTAGGGTCAGGGTTAAGGTTCACGGATAGGGCTGGTGTTAAGAGTTACTGGTAGGTTTAGGGTTCACGGTTACAGCTAGCATTAGGGCTTAAGGTTAGGATTAGGCGGTAGGTTAGATTTAGGGTTAGATCTAGGAGTTAGGGTATGGGCTAGCGTTAGGGTTAAGAGATAGGGTTAGGTTTAATGCTTAGGATTAGGGTTAGGGTTTGGGGTGAAAGTAAGTGTTAGGGGTTAGGTTTAAGGATCCAAGGTTAGGGTTATTTTTAGCTGTAGTGTTAGGGTTAGGGAGAAGGGATCCCATTAGCATTAAGGGTCTTCCTTACTGTAGGGTTAAGGGTTAGGCTTAGAGTTAAAGGTTAAGGTTAGGGTCAGTGTTAAGATTTAGTGTGAGGGTTAACGGTTAGGGTAAAGGTTAAGCGTTAGGGTTAGAGATTAGTGATTAGGGTTTTTGGTTAGTGTTAGGGTTAGCGGTTAGGAGTTAGTGTTTTATGAAGGGGTATGGTTAGAATTAGGATTGGGGTTAGAGTTAGGGTGAGGTATAGGGGTTAGTTTTAGGGTAAAAGGATAGGATTAGGGTTACGGGTTGGGCTTAGGTTTAGGGTTAAAGTTTACTGCTAGGGTTAGGGATAGGGTTCAGGGTTAGCTTTAGGGGTTCTGGTTAGGATTAGGTGTTAGGTTAGTGTCAGGGTTAGGTCTAGTCGTGAGGGTAAGGTTTAGGGTTAGCTTTAAGAGCTAGGGTTAGGTTTAATGGTTAGGATTAGGATTAGGGTTAAGGTTAGGGTAAGGCTTAGGGGTTATGGTGAAGGGTTAGG
>NW_027182903.1:47500-70000 GCF_041146395.1 Eulemur rufifrons | reverse complement strand
GTTAAGGGTTACGGGTAGGTTTAGGGTTCAGGGGTAGAGTTAGCATTAGGGCTTAAGGTTAGGATTAGGCGGTAGGTTAGATTTAGGGTTAGATCTAGGCGTTAGGGTAAGGGCTAGCGTTAGGGTTAAGAGATAGGGTTAGGTTTAATGCTTAGGATTAGGGTTAGGGTTTGGGGTTAAAGTAAGTGTTAGGGGTTTTTTAAGGATCCAAGGTTAGGGTTATTTTTAGCTGTAGTGTTAGGGTTAGGGATAAGGGATCCCATTAGCATTAAGGGTCTTCCTTACTGTAGGGTCAAGGGTTAGGCTTAGAGTTAAAGGTTAAGGTTAGGGTCAGTGTTAAGATTTACGGTGAGGGTTAACGGTTAGGGTAAAGGTTAAGTGTTAGGGTTAGGGATTAGTGATTAGGGTTTTTGGTTAGTGTTAGAGTTAGTGGTTAGGAGTTAGTGTTTTATGAAGGGGTATGGTTAGAATTAGGATTGCGGTTAGAGGTAGGGTGAGGTATAGGGGTTAGGTTTAGGGGTTAGTTTTAGGGTAAAAGGATAGGATTAGGGTTACGGGTTGGGCTTAGGTTTAGGGTTAAAGTTTACTGCTAGGGTTAGGGATAGGTTGCAGGGTTAGCTTTAGGGGTTCTGGTTAGGGTTAGGTGTTAGGTTAGTGTCAGGGTTAGGTCTAGTCGTGAGGGTAAGGTTTAGGGTTAGCTTTAAGAGCTAGGGTTAGTTTTAATGGTTAGGATTAGGATTAGGGTTAAGGGTTAGGGTAAGGCTTAGCGGTTAGTGTTAAGGGTTAGGGTTTTTGTTAGGGATAGCGTTGGGTTCAGAAGTAAGGGTTACTGTCAGTATTAGGGTTGTAGGTAGGGTTACGGTTAGGGTTAGGGCTTTAGAATTAGGGTTAGGGATTAGATGTCACAGTGATGACTAGGATATAGCGTTAGAATTATGGGATAGGGGTTGTTCTCAGGAAATGGGTTATGCATTAACGTTAGGATAAGAGGTTAAAGTTAGGCGCATGGTGAGGTTTACGTGTTAAGGGGAGAAATAGGAACAGGGTTGGGTGTTATGTTCAGGGTTAGGGTTATCTGTTAAAGGTATTGTTTATGCTTAGCGCACGGGCCCTGTCTGCATTAGGCTGGCGGAGGGAGTTTAGGGGGCTGGGGTTGTACCCGGGAACCCACTCTATCATACTCTGGGTATGGGCCCATTGGTTTCATGCAGGACACAGTGGTAGAGCCTCCTTTCACGCATGGCATGGGAGGATTGCAGGCTTTCTAAATTCTAAGAAAGCAAGAAGTCTGAGAATTAGATTTAGGGTTAGGATTATGGTTAGGGTTAAGGATGAAGTTTAGTGTTAGGGTTATGGTTTAGGGTTAGGTGTTAGGGTTAGGGTTAAAGGTTACTCTTAGGTTTAACGGTTACACTTTGGTTTGGGGTTGAGGTTTACGGTTAGGGTTAAGATGAGGGGTTAGGGTTTGGTACAGGATTAGGGTTAAGTGTTAGGTTTAGGGTTGATGATTAGGATTCGGTTTAGGATTAAAGGTTAGCGTGAGAGTTAACGCTTAGTGTGAAGGTTAAGAGTTAGGGTTTAGGGTTAGGGTTAGTTTTAGGGTTAGAGTTATGTGCTATGGTTTGTGTTAGAGGTTAGGGTTAGGTTTACTGGTCACGGTTAGTGTTACGTTTAGGGGGTAGCATTAGGGTTAGGGTTAGGGTTAAGGGATAGGATTAGGGATAAGTGTTGGGATTAGGGTTAGGGTTTAGTGTTAGGTTTAGCATTAAGGATTAGGGTTAGGGTCAGGGTTAAATGCTTCGGTGCGGGTAATGGTTAGGGTCAGGGTTAAGGTTCACGGATAGGGTTAGTGTTAAGGGTTACGGGTAGGTTTAGGGTTCAGGGTTAGTGTTAGGATTAGGGCTTAAGGTTAGGATTAGGCGGTAGGTTAGATTTAGGGTTAGATCTAGGTGTTAGGGTAAGGGCTAGCGTTAGGGTTAAGAGATAGGGTTAGGTTTACTGCTTAGGATTAGGGTTAGGGTTTGGGGTTAAAGTAAGTGTTAGGGGTTAGGTTTAAGGATCCAGGTTAGGGTTATTTTTAGCTGTAGTGTTAGGGTTAGGGATAAGGGATCCCATTAGCATTAAGGGTCTTCCTTACTGTAGGGTCAAGGGTTAGGCTTAGAGTTAAAGGTTAAGGTTAGGGTCAGGGTTAAGATTTAGGGTGAGGGTTAACGGTTAGGGTAAAGGTTAAGCGTTAGGGTTAGGGATTAGTGATTAGGGTTTTTGGTTATTGTTAGGGTTAGCGATTAGGAGTTAGTGTTTTATGAAGGGGTATGGTTAGAATTAGGATTGGGGTTAGAGTTAGGGTTAGGTATAGGGGTTAGGTTTAGGGGTTAGTTTTACGGTAAAAGGATAGGATTAGGGTTACGGGTTGGGCTTAGGTTTAGGGTTAAAATTTACTGCTAGGGTTAGGAATAGGGTTCAGGGTTAGCTTTAGGGGTTCTGGTTAGGGTTAGGTGTTAGGTTAGTGTCAGGGTTAGGTCTAGTCGTGAGGGTAAGGTTTAGGGTTAGCTTTAAGAGCTAGGGTTAGGTTTAATGGTTAGGATTAGGATTAGGGTTAAGGGTTAGGGTAAGGCTTAGGGGTTAGGGTGAAGGGTTAGCGTGAAGGGTTAGGGTTTTTGTGAGGCATAGCGTTGGGGTTAGAAGTAAGGGTTACTGTCAGTGTTAGGGTTGTAGGTAGGGTTACGGTTAGGGTTAGCGGTTTAGAATTAGGGTTAGGGATTAGGTGTCACAGTGATGACTAGGAGATAGGGTTAGAATTATGGGATAGGGGTTGTTCTCAGGAAATGGGTTATGCATTCACGTTAGGATAAGAGGTTAAAGTTAGGCGCACGGTGAGGTTTACGTGTTAAGGGGAGAAATAGGAACAGGGTTGGGTGTTATGTTCAGGGTTAGGGTTATCTGTTAAAGGTATTGTTTATGCTTAGCGCACGGGCCCTGTCTGCATTAGGCGGGCGGGGGGAGTTTAGGGGGCTGGGATTGTACCCGAGAACCCACTCTATCATACTCTGGGTATGGGCCCGTGGTTTTCATGCAGGACACAGTGGTAGAGCCTCGTTTCACGCATGGCAAGGGAGGATTGCAGGCTTTCTAAACTCTAAGAAAGCAAGAAGTCTGAGAATTAGATTTAGGGTTAGGATTATGGTTAGGGTTAAGGATGAAGTTTAGTGTTAGGGTGAGGGCTTAGGGTTAGGGAATAGGATTAGGGTTAAATGTTACTCTTAGGTTTAACGGTTACACCTTGGTTTAGGGTTGAGGTTTACTGTTAGGGTTAAGATGAGGGGTTAGGGTTTGGTACAGGGTTAGGATTAAGTGTTAGGTTTAGGGTTGAAGATTAGGATTAGGGTTAGGATTAAAGGTTAGCGTGAGAGTTAACGCTTAGGGTTAAGGTTAAGAGTTAGGGTTTAGGGTTACTGTTAGTGTTAGGGTTAGTTTTAGGGTTAGAGTTATGTGGTATGGTTTGTGTTGGGGTTTCGGGTTAGGTTTACTGCTCACGGTTAGGGTTACGTTTAGGGGGTAGCATTAGGGTTAGGGTTAGGGTTAAGGGATAGGATTAGGGATAAGTGTTGGGCTTAGGGTTAGGGTTTAGTGTTAGGGTTAGCATTAAGGATTAGGGTTAGGGTCAGGGTTAAATGCTTGGGTGCGGGTAATGGTTAGGGTCAGGATTAAGGTTCACGGATAGGGTTAGTGTTAAGGGTTACGGGTAGGTTTAGGGTTCAGGGTTAGTGTTAGCATTAGTGCTTAAGGTTTGGATTAGGCGGTAGGTTAGATTTAGGGTTAGATCTAGGCGTTAGGGTAAGAGCTAGCGTTAGGGTTAAGAGATAGGTTTAGGTTTAATGCTTAGGATTAGGGTTAGGGTTTGGGGTTAAAGTAAGTGTTAGGGGTTAGGTTTAAGGATCCAAGGTTAGGGTTAGTTTTACCTGTAGTGTTAGGGTTAGGGATAAGGGATCCCATTACCATTAAGGGTCTTCCTTACTGTAGGGTTAAGGGTTAGGCTTAGAGTTAAAGGTAAAGGTTAGGGTCAGTGTTAAGATTTAGGGTGAGGGTTAACGGTTAGGGTAAAGGTTAAGCGTTAGGGTTAGGGATTAGTGATTAGGGTTTTTGGTTAGTGTTAGGGTTAGCGGTTAGGATTTAGTGTTTTATGAAGTGGTATGGTTAGAATTAGGATTGGGGTTAGAGTTAGGGTGAGGTATAGAGGTTAGGTTTAGGGGTTAGTTTTAGGGTAAAAGGATAGGATTAGGGTTACGGGTTGGGCTTAGGTTTAGGGTTAAAGTTTACTGCTAGGGTTAGGGATAGGGTTCAGGTTTAGCTTTAGGAGTTCTGGTTAGGGTTAGGTGTTAGGTTAGTGTCAGGGTTAGGTCTAGTCGTGAGGGTAAGGTTTAGGGTTAGCTTTAAGAGCTAGGGTTAGTTTTAATGGTTAGGATTAGGATTAGGGTTAAGGGTTAGGGTAAGGCTTAGGGGTTAGGGTGAAGGGTTAGGGTCAAGGGTTAGGGTTTTTGTTAGGCATAGCGTTGGGGTTAGAAGTAAGGGTTGTTGTCAGTGTTAGGGTTGTAGGTAGGGTTACCGTTAGGGTTAGCGGTTTAGAATTAGGGTTAGGGATTAGGTGTCACAGTGATGACTAGGAGATAGGGTTAGAATTATGGGATAGGAGTTGTTCTCAGGAAATGGGTTATTTATTAACGTTAGGATAAGAGGTTAAAGTTAGGCGCACGGTGAAGTTTACGTGTTAAGGGGCGAAATAGGAACAGGGTTGGGTGTTATGTTCAGGGTTAGGGTTATCTGTTAAAGGTATTGTTTATGCTTAGCGCACGGGCCCTGTCTGCATTAGGCGGGCGAGGGGAGTTTAGGGGGCTGGGATTGTACCCGGGAACCCACTCTATGATACTCTGGGTATGGGCCCGTGGGTTTCATGCAGGACACAGTGGTAGAGCCTCCTTTCACGCATGGCATGGGAGGATTTCAGGCTTTCTAAACTCTAAGAAAGCAAGAAGTCTGAGAATTAGATTTATGGTTAGGATTCTGGTTAGGGTTAAGGATGAAGTTTAGTGTTAGGTTGAGGACTTAGGGTTAGGGATTAGGGTTAGGGTTAAAGGTTACTCTTAGGTTTAACGGTTACACTTTGGTTTAGGGTTGAGGTTTACGGTTAGGGTTAAGATGAGGGGTTAGGGTTTGGTACAGGGTTAGGGTTAAGTGTTAGGTTTAGGGTTGAAGATTAGGATTAGGGTTAGGATTAAAGGTTAGCATGAGAGTTAACGCTTAGTGTTAAGGTTAAGAGTTAGGGTTTAGGGTTAGGGTTAGGGTTAGGGTTAGTTTTAGGGTTAGAGTTATGTGCTATGGTTTGTGTTAGAGGTTAGGGTTAGGTTTACTGGTCACGGTTAGGGTTACGTTTAGGGGGTAGCATTAGGGTTAGGGTTAGGGTTAAGGGATAGGATTAGGGTTAAGTGTTGGGCTTAGGGTTAGGGTTTAGTGTTAGGGTTAGCATTAAGGATTAGGGTTAGGGTCAGGGTTAAATGCTTGGGTGCGGGTAATGGTTAGGGTCAGGGTTAAGGTTCACGGATAGGGTTAGTGTTAAGGGTTACGGGTAGGTTTAGGGTTCAGGGTTAGAGTTAGCATTAGGGCTTAAGGTTAGGATTAGGCGGTAGGTTAGATTTAGGGTTACATCTAGGCCTTAGGGTAAGGGCTAGCGTTAGGGTTAAGAGATAGGGTTAGGTTTAATGCTTAGGATTAGGGTTAGGGTTTGGGGTGAAAGTAAGTGTTAGGGGTTAGGTTTAAGGATCAAAGGTTAGGGTTATTTTTAGCTGTAGTGTTAGGGTTAGGGATAAGGGATCCCATTAGCATTAAGGGTCTTCCTTACTCTAGGGTTAAGGGTTAGGCTTAGAGTTTAAGGTTAAGGTTAGGGTCAGTGTTAAGATTTAGGGTGAGGGTTAACGGTTAGGGTAAAGGTTAAGCGTTAGGGTTAGGGATTAGTGATTAGGGTTTTTGGTTAGTGTTAGGGTTAGCGGTTAGGAGTTAGTGTTTTATGAAGGGGTATGGTTAGAATTAGGATTGGGGTTAGAGTTAGGGTGAGGTATAGGGGTTAGGTTTAGGGGTTAGTTTTAGGGTAAAAGGATAGGATTAGGGTTACGGGTTGGGCTTAGGTTTAGGGTTAAAGTTTACTGCTAGGGTTAGGGATAGGGTTCAGGGTTAGCTTTAGGGGTTCTGGTTAGTGTTAGGTGTTAGGTTAGTGTCAGGGTTAGGTCTAGTCGTGAGGGTAAGGTTTAGGGTTAGCTTTAAGAGCTAGGGTTAGGTTTAATGGTTAGGATTAGGATTAGGGTTAAGGGTTAGGGTAAGGCTTAGGGGTTAGGGTGAAGGGTTAGCGTCAAGGGTTAGGGTTTTTGTTAGGCATAGCGTTGGGGTAGGAAGTAAGGGTTACTGTCAGTGTTAGGGTTGTAGGTAGGGTTACGGTTAGGGTTAGCGGTTTAGAATTAGGGTTAGGGATTAGGTGTCATAGTGATGACTAGGAGATAGGGTTAGAATTATGGGATAGGGGTTGTTCTCAGGAAATGGGTTATGCATTAACGTTAGGATAAGAGGTTAATGTTAGGCGCACGGTGAGGTTTACGTGTTAAGGAGAGAAATAGGAACAGTGTTGCGTGTTATGTTCAGGGTTAGGGTTATCTGTTAAAGGTATTGTTTATGCTTAGCGCACGGGCCCTGTCTGCATTAGGCGGGCGGGGGGAGTTTAGGGGGCTGGGATTGTACCCGGGAACCCACTCTATGATACTCTGGGTATGGGCCCGTGGGTTTCATGCAGGACACAGTGGTAGAGCCTCCTTTCACGCATGGCATGGGAGGATTGCAGGCTTTCTAAACTCTAAGAAAGCAAGAAGTCTGAGAATTAGATTTAGGGTTAGGATTCTGGTTAGGGTTAAGGATGAAGTTTAGTGTTAGGTTGAGGACTTAGGGTTAGGGATTAGGGTTAGGGTTAAAGGTTACTCTTAGGTTTAACGGTTACACTTTGGTTTAGGGTTGAGGTTTACGGTTAGGGTTAAGATGAGGGGTTAGGGTTTGGTACAGGGTTAGGGTTAAGTGTTAGGTTTAGGGTTGAGGATTAGGATTAGGGTTAGGATTAAAGGTTAGCGTGAGAGTTAACGCTTATGGTTAAGGTTAAGAGTTAGGGTTTAGGGTTAGGGTTAGGGTTAGGGTTAGTTTTAGGGTTAGAGTTATGTGCTATGGTTTGTGTTAGAGGTTAGGGTTAGGTTTACTGTTCAAGGTTAGGGTTACGTTTAGGGGTTAGCATTAGGGTTAGGGTTAGGGTTAAGGGATAGGATTGGGGTTAAGTGTTGGGCTTAGGGTTAGGGTTTAGTGTTAGGGTTAGCATTAAGGATTAGGGTTAGGGTCAGGGTTAAATGTTTGTTAGCGGGTAATGGTTAGGGTCAGGATTAAGGTTCACGGATAGGGTTAGTGTTAAGGGTTACGGGTAGGTTTATGGTTCAGGTTTAGTGTTAACATTAGTGCTTCAGGTTAGGATTAGGCGGTAGGTTAGATTTAGGGTTAGGGTTAGGGTTAGGGTTAGGGTTAAGGGATAGGATTAGGGTTAAGTGTTGGCCTTAGGGTTAGGGTTTAGTGTTAAGGTTAGCATTAAGGATTAGGGTTAGGGTCAGGGTTAAATGCTTGGGTGCGGGTAATGGTTAGGGTCAGGGTTTAGGTTCACGGATAGGGTTAGTGTTAGGGGTTACGGGTAGGTTTAGGGTTCAGGGTTAGTGTTAGCATTAGGGCTTAAGGTTAGGATTAGGCGGTAGGTTAGATTTAGGGTTAGATCTAGGCGTTAGGGTAAGGGCTAGCGTTAGGGTTAAGAGATAGGGTTAGGTTTAATGCTTAGGATTACGGTTAGGGTTTGGGGTTAAAGTAAGTGTTAGGGGTTAGGTTTAAGGATCCAAGGTTAGGGTTATTTTTAGCTGTAGTGTTAGGGTTAGAGATAAGGGATCCCATTAGCATTAAGGGTCTTCCTTACTGTAGGGTTAAGGGTTAGGCTTAGAGTTAAAGGTTAAGGTTAGGGTCAGGGTTAAGATTTAGGGTGAGGGTTAACGGTTAGGGTAAAGGTTAAGCGTTAGGGTTAGGGATTAGTGATTATTGTTTTTGGTTAGTGTTAGGGTTAGCGGTTAGGAGTTAGTGTTTTATGAAGGGGTATGGTTAGAATTAGGACTGGGGTTAGAGTTAGGGTGAGGTATAGGGGTTAGGTTTAGGGGTTAGTTTTAGGGTAAAAGGATAGGATTAGGGTTACGGGTTGGGCTTAGGTTTAGGGTTAAAGTTTACTGCTGGGCTTAGGGATAGGGTTCAGGGTTAGCTTTAGGGGTTCTGGTTAGGGTTAGCTGTTAGGTTAGTGTCAGGGTTAGGTCTAGTCCTCAGGGTAAGGTTTAGGGTTAGCTTTAAGAGCTAGGGTTAGGTTTAATGGTTAGGATTAGGATTGGGGTTAAGGGTTACGGTAAGGATTAGGGGTTAGGGTGAAGGGTTAGGGTCCAGGGTTAGGGTTTTTGTTAGGCATAGCATTGAGGTTAGAAGTAAGGGATACTGTCAGTGTTAGGATTGTAGGTAGGGTTACGGTTAGGGTTAGCGGTTTAGAATTAGGGTTAGGGATTAGGTGTCACAGTGATGACTAGGAGATAGGGTTAGAATTATGGGATGGGGTTGTTCTCAGGAAATGGGTTATGCATTAACGTTAGGATAAGAGGTTAAAGTTTGGCGCACGGTGAGGTTTACGTGTTAAGGGGAGAAATAGGAACAGGGTTGGGTGTTATGTTCAGGGTTATGGTTACCTGTTAAAGGTATTGTTTATGCTTAGCACACGGGCACTGTCTGCATTAGGCGGGCGGGGGGAGTTTAGGGGGCTGGGATTGTACCCGGGAACCCACTCTATCATACTCTGGGTATGGGCCCGTGGGTTTCATGCAGGACACAGTGGTAGAGCCTCCTTTCACGCATGGCATGGGAGGATTGCAGGCTTTCTAAACTCTAAGAAAGCAAGAAGTCTGAGAATTAGATTTAGGGTTAGGATTCTGGTTAGGGTTAAGGATGAAGTTTAGTGTTAGGGTGAAGGCTTTGGGTTAGGGAATAGGGTTAGGGTTATAGGTTACTCTTAGGTTTAACGGTTACACTTTTGTTTAGGGTTGAGGTTTACGGTTAGGGTTAAGATTAGGGTTTAGGGTTTGGTACAGGGTTAGGGTTAAGTGTTGGGTTTAGGGTTGAAGATTAGGATTAGGGTTAGGATTAAAGGTTAGCGTGAGAGTTAACGCTTAGGGTTAAGGTTAAGAGTTAGGGTTTAGGGTTAGGGTTAGGGTTAGGGTTAGTTTTAGGATTAGAGTTATGTGCTATGGTTTGTGTTAGAGGTTAGGGTTAGGTTTACTGGTCACGGTTAGGGTTACGTTTAGGGGGTAGCATTAGGTTTAGGGTTACGGTTACGGGATAGGATTAGGGATAAGTTTTGGGCTTAGGGTTAGGGTTTAGTGTTAGGGTTAGCATTAAGGATTAGGGTTATGGTCATGGTTAAATGCTTGGGTGCGGGTAATGGTTAGGGTCAGGGTTAAGGTTCACGGATAGGGTTAGCGTTAAGGGTTACGGCTAGGTTTATGGTTCAGGGTTAGTGTTAGCATTAGTGCTTCAGGTTAGGATTAGGCGGTAGGTTAGATTTAGGGTTAGATCTAGGCGTTAGGGTAAGGGCTAGCGTTAGGGTTAAGAGATAGGGTTAGGTTTAATGCTTAGGATTAGGGTTAGGGTTTGGGGTTAAAGTAAGTGTTAGGGGTTAGGTTTAAGGATCCAAAGTTAGGGTTATTTTTAGCTGTAGTGTTAGGGTTAGGGATAAGGGATCCCATTAGCATTAAGGGTCTTCCTTACTGTAGGGTTAAGGGTTAGGCTTAGAGTTAAAGGTTAAGGTTAGTGTCAGTGTTAAGATTTAGGGTGAGGGTTAACGGTTAGGCTAAAGGTTAAGCGTTAGGGTTAGGGATTAGTGATTAGGGTTTTTGGTTAGTGTTAGGGTTAGCGGTTAGGAGTTAGTGTTTTATGAAGGGGTATGGTTAGAATTACGATTGGGGTTAGAGTTAGGGTGAGGTATAGGGGTAAGGTTTAGGGGTTAGTTTTAGGGTAAAAGGATAGGATTAGGGTTACGGGTTGGGCTTAGGTTTAGGGTTAAAGTTTACTGCTAGGGTTAGGGATAGGGTTCAGGGTTAGCTTTAGGGGTTGTGGTTAGGGTTAGGTGTTAGGTTAGTGTCAGGGCTAGGTCTAGTCGTGAGGGTAAGGTTTAGGGTTAGCTTTAAGAGCTAGGGTTAGGTTTAAAGGTTAGGATTAGGATTAGGGTTAAGGGTTAGGGTAAGGCTTAGGGGTTAGGGTGAAGGGTTAGGGTCAAGGGTTAGGGTTTTTGTTAGGCATAGCGTTGAGGTGACAAGTAAGTGTTACTGTCAGTGTTAGGGTTGTAGGTAGGGTTCCGGTTAGGGTTAGCGGTTTAGAATTAGGGTTAGGGATTAGGTGTCACAGTGATGACTAGGAGATAGGGTTAGAATTATGGGATGGGGTTGTTCTCAGGAAATGGGTTATGCATTAACGTTAGGATAAGAGGTTAAAGTTAGGCGCACGGTGAGCTTTACGTGTTAAGGGGAGAAATAGGAACAGGGTTCGGTGTTATGTTCAGGGTTAGGGTTATCTGTTAAAGGTATTGTTTAAGCTTAGCGCACAGGCCCTGTCTGCATTAGGCGGGCGGGGGTAGTTTAGGGGGCTGGGATTGTACCCGGGAACCCACTCTATCATACTCTGGGTATGGGCACATGGGTTTCATGCGGGACACAGTGGTAGAGCCTCCTTTCACGCATGGCATGGGAGGATTGCAGGCTTTCTAAACTCTAAGAAAGCAAGAAGTCTGAGAATTAGATTTAGGGTTAGGATTCTGGTTCGGGTTAAGGATGAAGTTTAGTGTTAGGGTGAGGGCTTAGGGTTAGTGATTAGGGTTAGGGTTAAAGGTTACTCTTAGGTTTAACGGTTACACTTTGGTTAAGGGTTGAGGTTTACGGTTAGGGTTAAGATGAGGGGTTAGGGTTTGGTACAGGGTTAGGGTTAAGTGTTAGGTTTAGGGTTGAAGATTAGGATTAGGGTTAGGATTAAAGGTTAGCGTGAGAGTTAACGCTTAGGGTTAAGGTTAAGAGTTAGGGTTTAGGGTTAGGGTTAGGGTTAGGGTTAGTGTTAGGGTTAGAGTTATGTGCTATGGTTTGTGTTAGAGGTTAGGGTTAGGTTTACTGGTCACGGTTTGGGTGAAGTTTAGGGGGTAGCATTAGGGTTAGGGTTAGGTTTAAGGGATAGGATTAGGGATAAGTGTTGGGCTTAGGGTTAGGGTTTAGTGTTAGGGTTAGCATTAAGGATTAGGGTTGGGGTCAGGGTTAAGTGCTTGGGTGCGGATAATGGTTAGGGTCAGGGTTAAGGTTCACGGATAGGGTTAGTGTTAAAAGTTACGGGTAGGTTTAGGGTTCAGGGTTAGTGTTAGTATTAGTGCTGAAGGTTAGGATTAGGCGGTAGGTTAGATTTAGGGTTAGATCTAGGCCTTTGTGTAAGGGCTAGCGTTAGGGTTAAGAGATAGGATTAGGTTTAATGCTTAGGACTAGGGTTAGGGTTTGGGGTTAAAGTAAGTGTTAGGGGTTAGGTTTAAGGATCCAAGGTTAGGGTTATTTTTAGCTGTAGTGTTAGGGTTAGCGAGAAGGGATCCCATTAGCATTAAGGGTCTTCCTTACTGTAGGGTTAAGGGTTAGGCTTAGAGTTAAAGGTTAAGGTTAGGGTCAGTGTTTAGATTTAGGGTGAGGGTTAACGGTTAGGGTAAAGGTTAAGCGTTAGGGTTAGGGATTAGTGATTAGGGTTTTTGGTTAGTGTTAGGGTTAGCGGTTAGGAGTTAGTGTTTTATGAAGGGGTATGGTTAGAATCAGGATTGGGGTTAGAGTTAGTGTGAGGTATAGGGGTTAGGTTTAGGGGTTAGTTTTAGGGTAAAAGGATAGGATTAGGGTTACGGGTTGGGCTTAGGTTTAGGGTTAAAGTTTACTGCTGGGGTTAGGGATAGGGTTCAGGGTTAGCTTTAGTGGTTCTGGTTAGGGTTAGGTGTTAGGTTAGTGTCAGGGTTAGGTCTAGCCGTGAGGGTAAGGTTTAGGGTTAGCTTTGAGAGCTAGGGTTAGGTTTAATGGTTAGGATTAGGATTAGGGTTAAGGGTTAGGGTAAGGCTTAGGGGTTAGGGTGAAGGGTTAGGGTCAAGGGTTAGGGTTTTTTTGAGGCATAGCGTTGGGCTTAGAAGTAAGGGTTACTGTCAGTGTTAGGGTTGTAGGTAGGGTTACGGTTAGGGTTAGCGGTTTAGAATTAGGGTTAGGGATTAGGTGTCACAGTGATGACTAGGAGATAGGGTTAGAATTATGGGATAGGGGTTGTTCTCAGGAAATGGGTTATGCATTAACGTTAGGATAAGAGGTTAAAGTTAGGCGCACGGTGAGGTTTACGTGTTAAGGGGCGAAATAGGAACAGGGTTGGGTGTTATGTTCAGGGTTAGGGTTATCTGTTAAAGGTATTGTTTATGCTTAGCGCACGGGCCCTGTCTGCATTAGGCGGGCGGGAGGAGTTTAGGGGGCTGGGATTGTACCCGGGAACCCACTCTATCATACTCTGGGTATGGGCCCGTGGGTTTCATGCAGGACACAGTGGTAGAGCCTCCTTTCACGCATGGCATGGGATGAATGCAGGCTTTCTAAACTCTAAGAAAGCAAGAATTCTGAGAATTAGATTTAGGGTTAAGATTCTGGTTAGGGTTAAGGATGAAGTTTAGTGTTAGGGTGAGGGCTTAGTGTTAGGGCATAGGGTTAGGGTTAAAGGTTACCCTTAGGTTTAACGGTTACACTTTGGTTTAGGGTTGAGGTTTACGGTTAGGGTTAAGATGAGGGGTTAGGGTTTGGTACAGGGTTAGGGTTAAGTGTTAGGTTTAGGGTTGAAGATTAGGATTAGGGTTAGGATTAAAGATAAGCGTGAGAGTGAATGCTTAGGGTTAAGTTTAAGAGTTAGGGTTTAGGGTTAGGTTTAGGGTTAGGGTTAGTTTTAGGGTTAGAGTTATGTGCTATGGTTTGTGTTAGAGGTTAGGGTTAGGTTTACTGGTCACGGTTAGGGTTACGTTTAGGGGGTAGCATTAGGGTTAGGGTTAGGGTTAGGGTTAAGGGATAGGATTAGGGATAAGTGTTGGGCTTAGGGTTAGGGTTTAGTGTTAGGGTTAGCATTAAGGATTAGGGTTAGAGTCAGGGTTAAATGCTTGGGTGCGGGTAATGGTTAGGGTCAGGGTTAAGGTTCACGGATAGGGTTAGTGTTAAGGGTTATGGGTAGGTTTACGGTTCAGGGTTAGAGTTAGCATTAAGGCTTAAGGTTAGGATTAGGCGGTAGGTTAGATTTAGAGTTAGATCTAGGCCTTAGGGTAAGGGCTAGCGTTAGGGTTAAGAGATAGGGTTAGGTTTAATGCTTAGGATTAGTGTTAGGGTTTGGGGTTAAAGTAAGTGTTAGGGGTTAGGTTTAAGGATCCAAGGTTAGGGTGATTTTTAGCTGTAGTGTTAGGGTTAGGGATAAGGGATCCCATTAGCATTAAGGGTCTTCCTTACTGTAGGGTTAAGGTTTAGGCTTAGAGTTAAAGGTTAAGGTTAGGGTCAGTGTTAAGATTTACGGTGAGGGTTAACGGTTAGGGTAAAGGCTAAGCGTTAGGGTTAGGGATTAGTGATTAGGGTTTTTGGATAGTGTTAGGGTTAGCGGTTAGGAGTTAGTGTTTTATGAAGGGGTATGGTTAGAATTAGCATTGGGGTTAGAGTTAGGGTGAGGTATAGGGGTTAGGTTTAGGGGTTAGTTTTAGGGTAAAAGGATAGGATTAGGGTTACGGGTTGGGCTTAGGTTTAGGGTTAAGGTTTACTGCTAGGGTTACGGATAGGGTTCAGGGTTAGCTTTAGGGGTTCTGGTTAGGGTTAGGTGTTAGGTTAGTGTCAGGGTTAGGTCCAGTCGTGAGGGTAAGGTTTAGGGTTAGCTTTAAGAGCTAGGGTTAGGTTTAATGGTTAGGATTAGGATTAGGGTTAAGGGTTAGGGTTAGGCTTAGGGCTTAGGGTGAAGGGTTAGGGTCAAGGGTTAGGGTTTTTGTTAGGCATAGCGTTGGGGTTAGAAGTAAGGGTTACTGTCAGTGTTAGGGTTGTAGGTAGGGTTACAGTTAGGGTTAGCGTTTTAGAATTAGGGTTAGCGATTAGGTGTCACAGTGATGACTAGGAGGTAGGGTTAGAATTATGGGATAGGGGTTGTTTTCAGGAAATGGGTTATGCATTAACGTTAGGATAAGAGGTTAAAGTTAGGCTCACGGTGAGGTTTACGTGTTAAGGGGAGAAATAGGAACAGGGTTGGGTGTTATGTTCAGGGTTAGGGTTATCTGTTAAAGGTATTGTTTATGCTTAGCGCACGGGCCCTGTCTGCATTAGACGGGCGGGGGGAGTTTAGGGGGCTGGGATTGTACCCGGGAACCCACTCTATCATACTCTGGGTATGGGCCCGTGGGTTTCATGCAGGACACAGTGGTAGAGCCTCCTTTCACGCATGGCATGGGAGGATTGCAGGCTTTCTAATCTCTAAGAAAGCAAGACGTCTGAGAATTAGATTTAGGGTTAGGATTCTGGTTAGGGTTAAGGATGAAGTTTAGTGTTAGGGTGAGGGCTTAGGGTTAGGGATTAGGGTTAGGGTTAAAGGTTACTCTTAGTTTTAACGGTTACACTTTGTTTTAGGGTTGAGGTTTACGGTTAGGGTTAAAATGAGGGGTTAGGGTTTGGTACAGGGTTAGGGTTAAGTGTTAGGTTTAGGGTTGAAGATTAGGATTAGGGTTAGGATTAAAGGTTAGCGTGAGAGTTAACGCTTAGGGTTAAGGTTAAGAGTTAGGGTTTAGGGTTATGGTTAGGGTTAGGGTTAGTTTTAGGGTTAGAGTTATGTGCTATGGTTTGTGTTAGAGGTTAGGGTTAGGTTTACTGGTCACGGTTAGGGTTACGTTTAGGGGGTAGCATTAGGGTTAGGGTTAGGGTTAGGGTTAAGGGATAGGCTTAGGGATAAGTGTTGGGCTTAGGGTTAGGGTTTAGTGTTAGGGTTAGCATTAAGGATTAGCGTTAGAGTCAGGGTTAAATGCTTGGGTGCGGGTAATGGTTAGGGTCAGGGTTAAGGTTCACGGATAGGGTTAGTGTTAAGGGTTACGGGTAGGTTTACGGTTCAGGGTTAGAGTTAGCATTAAGGCTTAAGGTTAGGATTAGGCGGAGGGTTAGATTTAGGGTTAGATCTAGGCGTTAGGGTAAGGGCTAGCGTTAGGGTTAAGAGATAGGGTTAGGTTTAATGCTTAGGATTAGGGTTAGGGTTTGGGGTTAAAGTAAGTGTTAGGGGTTAGGTTTAAGGATCCAAGGTTAGGGTTATTTTTAGCTGTAGTGTTAGGGTTAGGGATAAGGGATCCCATTAGCATTAAGGGTCTTCCTTACTGTAGGGTTAAGGGTTAGGCTTAGAGTTAAAGGTTAAGGTTAGGGTCAGTGTTAAGATTTACGGTGAGGGTTAACGGTTAGGGTAAAAGTTAAGCGTTAGGGTTAGGGATTAGTGATTAGGGTTTTTGGATAGTGTTAGGGTTAGCGGTTTGGAGTTAGTGTTTTATGAAGTGGTATGGTTAGAATTAGGATTGGGGTTAGAGTTACGGTGAGGTATAGGGGTTAGGTTTAGGGGTTAGATTTAGGGTAAAAGGATAGGATTAGGGTTACGGGTTGGGCTTAGGTTTAGGGTTAAAGTTTACTGCTAGGGTTAGGGATAGGGTTCAGTGTTAGCTTTAGGGGTTCTGGTTAGGGTTAGGTGTTAGGTTAGTGTCAGGGTTAGGTCTAGTCGTGAGGGTAAGGTTTAGGGTTAGCTTTAAGAGCTAGGGTTAGGTTTAATGACTAGGATTAGGACTAGGGTTAAGGGTTAGGGTAAGGCTTAGGGGTTAGGGTGAAGGGTTAGGGTCAAGGGTTAGGGTTTTTGTTAGGCATAGCGTTGGGGTTAGAAGTAAGGGTTACTGTCAGTGTTAGGGTTGTAGGTAGGGTTACGGTTAGGGTTAGCGGTTTAGAATTAGGGTTAGGGATTAGGTGTCACAGTGATGACTAGGAGATAGGGTTAGAATTATGGGATAGGGGTTGTTCTCAGGAAATGGGTTATGCATTAACGTTAGGATAAGAGGTTAAAGTTAGACGCACGGTGAGGTTTACGTGTTAAGGGGAGAAATAGGAACAGGGTTGGGTGTTATGTTCAGGGTTAGGGTTATCTGTTAAAGGTATTGTTTATGCTTAGCGCACGGGCACTGTCTGCATTAGGTGGGCGGGGGGAGTTTAGGGGGCTGGGATTGTACCCGGGAACCCACTCTATCATACTCTGGGTATGGGCCCGTGGGTTTCATGCAGGACACAGTGGTAGAGCCTCCTTTCACGCATGGCATGGGAGGATTGCAGGCTTTCTAAACTCTAAGAAAGCAAGAAGTCTGAGAATTAGATTTAGGGTTAGGATTTTGGTTAGGGTTAAGGATGAAGTTTAGTGTTAGGGTGAGGGCTTAGGGTTAGGGATTAGGGTTAGGGTTAAAGGTTACTCTTAAGTTTAACGGTTACACTTTGGTTTAGGGTTGAGGTTTACATTTAGGGTTAAGATCAGGGGTTAGGGTTAGGGTTAGGGTTAAGTGTCAGGTTTAGGGTTGAAGATTAGGATTAGGGTTAGGATTAAAGGATAGCGTGAGAGTTAACGCTTAGGTTTAAGGTTATGAGTTAGGGTTTAGGGTTAGGGTTAGGGTTAGAGTTAGTTTTAGGGTTAGAGTTATGTGCTATGGTTTGTGTTAGAGGTTAGGGTTAGGTTTACTGGTGACGGTTAGGGTTACGTTTAGGGGTTAGCATTAGGGTTAGGGTTAAGGGATAGGATTAGGGTTAAGTGTTGGGCTTAGGTTTAGGGTTTAGTGTTAGGGTTAGCATTAAGGATTAGGGGTAGAGTCAGGGTTAAACCCTTGGGTGCGGGTAATGGTTAGGGTCAGGGTTAAGGTTGAAGGATAGTTTTAGTGTTAAGGGTTACGGGTAGGTTTAGGGTTCAGGGTTAGAGTTAGCATTAGGGCTTAAGGTTAGGATTAGGCGGTAGGTTAGATTTAGGGTTAGATCTAGGCGTTAGGGTAAGGGCTAGGGTTAGGGTTAAGAGATAGGGTTAGGTTTAATGCTTAGGTTTAGGGTTACGGTTTGGGGTTAAAGTAAGTGTTAGGGGTTAGGTTTAAGGATCCAAGGTTAGGGTTATTTTTAGCTGTAGTGTTAGGGTTAGGGATAAGGGATCGCATTAGCAATAAGGGTCTTCCTTCCTGTAGGGTTAAGGGTTAGGCTTAGAGTTAAAGGTTAAGGTTAAGGTCAGTGTTAAGATTTAGGGTGAGGGGGCCGGGCGCGGTGGCTCACGCCTGTAATCCTAGCACTCTGGGAGGCCGAGGCGGGTGGATCGCTCAAGGTCAGGAGTTCGAGACCAGCCTGAGCAAGAGCGAGACCCCGTATCTACTAAAAATAGAGAAAAAATTATATGGACAACTAAAAATATATATATAGAAAAATTAGCCGGGCATAGTGGCGCATGCCTGTAGTCCCAGCTACTCGGGAGGCTGAGGCAGGAGGATCGCTTGAGCCCAGGAGTTTGAGGTTGCTGTGAGCTAGGCTGACGCCACGGCACTCACTCTAGCCTGGGCAACAAAGTGAGACTCTGTCTCAAAAAAAAAAAAAAAAAAAAAAAAAAAAAAAAAGATTTAGGGTGAGGGTTAACGGTTAGGGTAAAGGTTAAGCGTTAGGGTTAGGGATTAGTGATTAGGGTTTTTGGTTAGTGTTAGGGTTAGCGGTTAGGAGTTAGTGTTTTATGAAGGGGTATGGTTAGAATTAGGATTGGGGTTAGAGTTACGGTGAGGTATAGGGGTTAGGTTTAGGGGTTAGATTTAGGGTAAAAGGATAGGATTAGGGTTACGGGTTGGGCTTAGGTTTAGGGTTAAAGTTTACTGCTGGGGTTAGGGATAGGGTTCAGGGTTAGCTTTAGTGGTTCTGGTTAGGGTTAGGTGTTAGGTTACTGTCAGAGTTAGGTCTAGTCGTGAGGGTAAGGTTTAGGGTTAGCTTTGAGAGCTAGGGTTAGGTTTAATGGTTAGGATTAGGATTAGGGTTAAGGTTAGGGTAAGGCTTAGGGGTTAGGGTGAAGGGTTAGGGTCAAGGGTTAGGGTTTTTTTGAGGCATAGCGTTGGGCTTAGAAGTAAGGGTTACTGTCAGTGTTAGGGTTGTAGGTAGGGTTACGGTTAGGGTTAGCGGTTTAGAATTAGGGTTAGGGATTAGGTGTCACAGTGATGACTAGGAGATAGGGTTAGAATTATGGGATAGGGGTTGTTCTCAGGAAATGGGTTATGCATTAACGTTAGGATAAGAGGTTAAAGTTAGGCGCACGGTGAGGTTTACGTGTTAAGGGGCGAAATAGGAACAGGGTTGGGTGTTATGTTCAGGGTTAGGGTTATCTGTTAAAGGTATTGTTTATGCTTAGCGCACGGGTCCTGTCTGCATTAGGCGGTTGGGGGGAGTTTAGGGGGCTGGGATTGTACCCGGGAACCCACTCTATCATACTCTGGGTATGGGCCCGTGGGTTTCATGCAGGACACAGTGGTAGAGCCTCCTTTCACGCATGGCATGGGATGAATGCAGGCTTTCTAAACTCTAAGAAAGCAAGAAGTCTGAGAATTAGATTTAGGGTTAGGATTCTGGTTAGGGTTAAGGATGAAGTTTAGTGTTAGGGTGAGGGCTTAGTGTTAGGGCATAGGGTTAGGGTTAAAGGTTACTCTTAGGTTTAACGGTTACACTTTGGTTTAGGGTTGAGGTTTACGGTTAGGGTTAAGATGAGGGGTTAGGGTTTGGTACAGGGTTAGGGTTAAGTGTTAGGTTTAGGGTTGAAGATTAGGATTAGGGTTAGGAGTAAAGGTTAGCGTGAGAGTGAACGCTTAGGGTTAAGTTTAATAGTTAGGGTTTAGGGTTAGGTTTAGGGTTAGGGTTAGTTTTAGGGTTAGAGTTATGTGCTATGGTTTGTGTTAGAGGTTAGGGTTAGGTTTACTGGTCACGGTTAGGGTTACGTTTAGGGGTTAGCATTAGGGTTAGGGTTAGGGTTAGGGTTAAGGGATAGGATTAGGGATAAGTGTTGGGCTTAGGGTTAGGGTTTAGTGTTAGGGTTAGCATTAAGGATTAGCGTTAGAGTCAGGGTTAAATGCTTGGGTGCGGGTAATGGTTAGGGTCAGGGTTAAGGTTCACGGATAGGGTTAGTGTTAAGGGTTACGGGTAGGTTTACGGTTCAGGGTTAGAGTTAGCATTAAGGCTTAAGGTTAGGATTAGGCGGAGGGTTAGATTTAGGGTTAGATCTAGGCGTTAGGGTAAGGGCTAGCGTTAGGGTTAAGAGATAGGGTTAGGTTTAATGCTTAGGATTAGGGTTAGGGTTTGGGGTTAAAGTAAGTGTTAGGGGTTAGGTTTAAGGATCCAAGGTTAGGGTTATTTTTAGCTGTAGTGTTAGGGTTAGGGATAAGGGATCCCATTAGCATTAAGGGTCTTCCTTACTGTAGGGTTAAGGGTTAGGCTTAGAGTTAAAGGTTAAGGTTAGGGTCAGTGTTAAGATTTACGGTGAGGGTTAATGGTTAGGGTAAAGGTTAAGCGTTAGGGTTAGGGATTAGTGATTAGGGTTTTTGGATAGTGTTAGGGTTAGCGGTTTGGAGTTAGTGTTTTATGAAGTGGTATGGTTAGAATTAGGATTGGGGTTAGAGTTAGGGTGAGGTATAGGGGTTAGGTTTAGGGGTTAGATTTAGGGTAAAAGGATAGGATTAGGGTTACGGGTTGGGCTTAGGTTTAGGGTTAAAGTTTACTGCTAGGGTTAGGGATAGGGTTCAGGGTTAGCTTTAGGGGTTCTGGTTAGGGTTAGGTGTTAGGTTAGTGTCAGGGTTAGGTCTAGTCGTGAGGGTAAGGTTTAGGGTTAGCTTTAAGAGCTAGGGTTAGGTTTAATGGCTAGGATTAGGACTAGGGTTAAGGGTTAGGGTAAGGCTTAGGGGTTAGGGTGAAGGGTTAGGGTCAAGGGTTAGGGTTTTTGTTAGGCATAGCGTTGGGGTTAGAAGTAAGGGTTACTGTCAGTGTTACGGTTGTAGGTAGGGTTACGGTTAGGGTTAGCGGTTTAGAATTATGGTTAGGGATTAGGTGTCACCGTGATGACTAGGAGATAGGGTTAGAATTATGGGATAGGGGTTGTTCTCAGGAAATGGGTTATGCATTAACGTTAGGATAAGAGGTTAAAGTTAGACGCACGGTGAGGTTTACGTGTTAAGGGGAGAAATAGGAACAGGGTTGGGTGTTATGTTCAGGGTTAGGGTTATCTGTTAAAGGTATTGTTTATGCTTAGCGCACGGGCACTGTCTGCATTAGGTGGGCGGGGGGAGTTTAGGGGGCTGGGATTGTACCCGGGAACCCACTCTATCATACTCTGGGTATGGGCCCGTGGGTTTCATGCAGGACACAGTGGTAGAGCCTCCTTTCACGCATGGCATGGGAGGATTGCAGGCTTTCTAAACTCTAAGAAAGCAAGAAGTCTGAGAATTAGATTTAGGGTTAGGATTTTGGTTAGGGTTAAGGATGAAGTTTAGTGTTAGGGTGAGGGCTTAGGGTTAGGGATTAGGGTTAGGGTTAAAGGTTACTCTTAAGTTTAACGGTTACACTTTGGTTTAGGGTTGAGGTTTACATTTAGGGTTAAGATCAGGGGTTAGGGTTAGGGTTAGGGTTAAGTGTTAGGTTTAGGGTTGAAGATTAGGATTAGGGTTAGGATTAAAGGATAGCGTGAGAGTTAACGCTTAGGTTTAAGGTTATGAGTTAGGGTTTAGGGTTAGGGTTAGGGTTAGAGTTAGTTTTAGGGTTAGAGTTATGTGCTATGGTTTGTGTTAGAGGTTAGGGTTAGGTTTACTGGTGACGGTTAGGGTTACGTTTAGGGGGTAGCATTAGGGTTAGGGTTAGGGTTAGGGTTAAGGGATAGGATTAGGGTTAAGTGTTGGGCTTAGGGTTAGGGTTTAGTGTTAGGGTTATCATTATGGACTAGGGGTAGGGTCAGGGTTAAATGCTTGGGTGCGGGTAATGGTTAGGGTCAGGGTTAAGGTTCACGGATAGGGTTAGTGTTAAGGGTTACGGGTAGGTTTAGGGTTCAGTGTTAGAGTTAGCATTAGGGCTTAAGGTTAGGATTAGGCGGTAGGTTAGATTTAGGGTTAGATCTAGGCGTTAGGGTAAGGGCTACCGTTAGGTTTAAGAGATAGGATTAGGTTTAATGCTTAGGATTAGGGTTAGGGTTTGGGGTTAAAGTAAGTGTTACGGGTTAGGTTTAAGGATCAAAGGTTAGGGTTATTTTTAACTGTAGTGTTAGGGTTAGGGATAAGGGATCCCATTAGCATTAAGGGTCTTCCTTCCTGTAGGGTTAAGGGTTAGGCTTAGAGTTAAAGGTTAAGGTTAGGGTCAGTGTTAAGATTTAGGGTGAGGGTTAACGGTTAGGGTAAAGTTTAAGCGTTAGGGTTAGGGATTAGTGATTAGGGTTTTCGGTTAGTGTTAGGGTTAGCGGTTAGGAGTTAGTGTTTTATGAAGGGGTATGGTTAGAATTAGGATTGGGGTTAGAGTTAGGGTGAGGTATAGGGGTTAGGTTTAGGGGTTAGTTTTAGGGTAAAAGGACAAGATTAGGGTTACGGGTTGGGCTTAGGTTTAGGGTTAAAGTTTACTGCTAGGGTTAGGGATAGGGTTCAGGGTTAGCTTTAGGGGTTCTGGTTAGGGTTAGGTGTTAGGTTAGTGTCAGGGTTAGGTCTAGTCGTGAGGGTAAGGTTTAGGGTTAGCTTTCAGAGCTAGGGTTAGGTTTAATGGTTAGAATTAGGATTAGGGTAAAGGGTTAGCGTAAGGCTTAGGGGTTAGGGTGAAGGGTTAGTGTTTTTGATAGGGATAGCGTTGGGGTTAGAAGTAAGGGTTACTGTCAGTTTTAGGGTTGTAGGTAGGGTTACGGTTAGGGTTAGCGGTTTAGAATTAGGGTTAGGGATTAGGTGTCACAGTGATGACTAGGAGATAGGGTTAGAATTATGGGATAGGGGTTGTTCTCAGGAAATGGGTTATGCATTAACGTTAGGATAAGAGTTTAAAGTTAGGCACACGGTGAGGTTTACGTGTTAAGGGGAGAAATAGGAACAGGGTTGGGTGTTATGTTCAGGGTTAGGGTTATCTGTTAAAGGTATTGTTTATGCTTAGCGCACGGGCCCTGTCTGCATTAGGCGGGCGGGGGGAGTTTAGGGGGCTGGGATTGTACCCGGGAACCCACTCTATCATACTCTGGGTATGGGCCCGTGGGTTTCATGCAGGACACAGTGGTAGAGCCTCCTTT